>NW_022045101.1:375000-417322 GCF_900880675.1 Sparus aurata
GATTCATGTGAAGTAAACCATCATATCAGTTTGTCTTCAGTGGTCTAGCCACTACCTGTCATTCATCATGTCAACATTAATCAGCTGCTAGTTAGACTTGTTGCTGAAGCTGTTAAACACAAACTAATGATAATAATCTGATTCATGATTGCACACGTCTAAAAAAATAGCAGTTGTCCCACAATGTAAAATGTTTTTAAGATCATCTTTCCACTGAATGTTTCATCTGTGAATCAGTGTTAATTACAGTCTCTGTCTCTGTCTTAGGTGTCCATGTTTTACAGAGGCTGAATGGCTGTGAGTGGGATGATGAGACTGAAGAGGTCAAAAGTTTTGTTAAGTATGGTTATGATGGAGAAGACCTCCTGGAATTTGATCTGAATACATCTGCATGGATTGCTCTCAGACCTGAGGCTGTCACCGCCAAACCGATATGGGACGCAAATAAAGTTTTGAGCGAATACTATAAGACTGCTTTTACTCAGAATTATCCAGAGCGGCTGAAGACATATGTGGACTATGGAAAGAGTGTTCTGCTGAGAACAGGTAGGATCACCCGACCTGATGTAGTTTATTAGACACAGTGATCTTCATATAGGCTGCTCAGACTGAACTGTCATTGTATTATTAATCCAACCTGTCTGATATCAGCTTTTTTGTAGTGGTTACATTTGTTTTAGTCCTGACCAATCACAGACATCTTTGGGTGACATCACTCACCATCAAAGCTCAGACTGTGATGTCGAAGTTAGTTTAAGGAAAGTGATTTTACAGTTTCAGTGTTTCACAATAAAAAATAGTTCCACTGAACATTGACACTGTGATTGACGACCTGACTGTGAATCATAAGAACAGACAGACATTGTTCTTCTCTGACTGTAGTGAGTGTCTTTAGTGGTGGTGTAGTTCCCTCCTCTGTCTGTATACAGATCATGTGGAGGCTGTGTAGCAGATGTGTTGTTATGTACCCTGTCATTATTACACTGTGGTTTGGATACATGGAGCACATTACTTGGCCACCATCAACACTGTCCTCCTGCTTTTTTAAAACTCAATATTTAGTCGGCCGACACTATTACAAACTGTCACAAGCACATGACATGATTCACATCATGCTGCTGGTTTCACCCTGATCAACAGTTTGCAGCAGTGATGTGCCAACAAACATAGTATTGCAACAAAAATGCATCCAATACATTTGTTCAACATTTGCTTGAAAGCACTTTCACACCTTCTGTTATTGATTCCAAATGTAATTTATTCGTCTTTCTTTTACCTTGTTTCTTTTCCTCTCTCTCCTCTTTAATATCTCTCTTTTTCCTCTCCAGAACTTCCCTCAGTGTCTCTCCTCCAGAAGACTCCCTCCTCTCCAGTCAGCTGCCTCGCTACAGGTTTCTACCCTCACAGAGCCTCACTCGTCTGGAGGAAAGATGGAGAGGAGCTTCATGAGGAGGTGGACCACGGAGAGATCCTCCCCAACCACGATGGAACCTTCCAGATGAGTGTTGACCTGAACCTTTCATCAGTCACACCTGAAGACTGGACGAGGTACGACTGTGTGTTTCAGCTCTCTGGTGTGAAGGAGGAAATCATCACCAAACTGGAGAAAGATCAGATCAGAACCAACGAAGGGACGACTGAGATCATCTTGCAAAAAAGCAGTAATTATAAATGAACTAATTAACTGATTTAATTTGTTCTAACCTGCCTCATCTGCACCAATCCTATATTATTGTGTTCAACAGTGAAGCCCAGTAACATGACCGTCCCCGTCACTGCTGCAGTGGTTGTTCTTGCTCTCATTCTCATCGGTGCTGCTGGATTCATCATTTACAAAAAGAAGAAAGGTGAGAGAGAAAAAGAAAATATTTCACCACTTTGATTTCAGTCTTTGAGTTGATTTTTTGCATTCAGGTTGCAAAATTAGAGTCAGAGAAAGTAAATACAGTCAGCACTAAACAGACTGAGTATAAACAGATACTCAGTCTGAGTGAGTAGAAGAGAGGAATAAAGTGACTAAAGATAATCTGGCATTTACAACTGTGACTGAAATTATTTGTCTTGTTCTGATTTCAGCCATCAGTCCTCCATCTTGTAAGTAAAACTTACTTTGGTTCTATTTCAGCTGATCTGACTCAGACTTCATGTTTTAGATTAAAACATGTTTCACATTATTGTGCAGATTAACCTTTTCAACACTGTTTCCTGTATTTATTGTTTATAAAAGTTCAATCCAGGATGTTTGTTTCTGACCTGCAGCTCCTGACAACAGCACAGAGCTCTCTGAGCAGCTGAATCCAGAGACCTGAATGACAAACACACTCAGTGACTCTCCTGGTGACACTTCATTTAGCTTTGATGAACTTAAAGAGAGTAAAAGGTCAATTCTTGTAATAACAGTGAAGTTACATATAAAAAAAAGACTGATTGAAAAGGTGGGAATGTTCTATGTTCTATCTCTCTGATTGATTGTCTTATGGATCGTGGTTTTCTTCCTCTAATGATGAACAGCTGAGGTGATTCCAGATGATACAGCTCTAAATATCATTAAGTAAGAGAGAGTTAGCAAAGCGTTACAACTCAACATGTGAAGAGACAGGTCTCTGGTAAAGCCCTTCTTAAACCTGATTTGTTGGTGTGCTGTCAGTTGTCTGTGTAGAGTAAATGGAAGTACTGACCCGTTCTGTGTTCTTTCTGTTATAAATAGTTTGTTTTTAAGGAGTTGTTAACAACCAATTTAAGATAAAAAGAGATGAAAATCCAACCGTTTCACTCGACTCGTATGAAATGATCAGACAGGCTACTTTGTGCCTGAACTGCTCTTTTAAAAGGACTTTGAAATGAAGTACTTTTGTGATTAACGACAGAAAGACCTAACGAATCAGCTGATTAGCCTCCAAACAAGATGAGCAAATGGCTTTAATGAGGTTGTTAAAGAGCCTCATCTGGCCCACCAGCCACCAGTTGAATAGGTCTGGACTACATGTATGTCTACTCACTGCTAAAGCTATAAGCAAGCGTAGCATATGACCAAAGTAACTGTTAATTGTTGCTAACTGTAGCTGCCATTAGCTAGTTAGCTCAGGTAGCAGTGCAGCTAGCAGTTTGCAATGTAAACTCAGACCACCGAGTGAGTGTTGGTGTGTGTCTTTAATGAGTTAACTAAACTAAGAGATCATGATCTGTCATTACTTTACATCCTGTTGGTAATTTTATTTAGCTTTTTAAAAATGTTTCCAACAACAATTCTTACACATTGCACATTTAACTTGGACCCTGGTGGTATGAGGAAACTGTCATGGATTATCATGAAAGCTTCCTCATAACAGCAGGGCTGCTAACTATGGTAAGACTGGTTGAACCAGACAGACAGTGATGGTGGTTGGACTGCCCAGCAGGCATTCATGTGAAGTTGCCAATGAAAACAGTTGGGCCTGGAAATGTAGTTTCAACTGCGCAGTTCCAGTGTAGATATAAGGCCGGGTCACACTGCAGAGTTTCTGCTGTTTGTTTGGCTGAGTGAAGGATTTAACGGCAGCTTAAAGATGTTGAGGTCAGGGTTAGAGAATAGTGTCTCCTGTCAGAGGGCTCAGTAGATTTGTAGTGGACCAGTCTGATACCCACTGCAGTTCACTGATGGTCCAAACATCATTCAACATGAATACTGTGAAACCAACTGTTGACACATTTTACTGTGTACTGATTGTTGATTAGCTTCAGTTCATCTGATTAACCAGGTGAGGAAGGAGATTCAGGAGACGTGATTGCTTACGCTGAAGTATTTAATGAAGCTCAATGGAGACCAGCTGCTTAATACAACCGTTTGTTCCACTACCAACAAGATCTGGTGTAGGAAGAGGAAAAGGAAGCTCTGCACACACAGAAGCCTTTGACCCCGAGCATGACCTCAGGGTGACTGTACCTCCTGGGTGAGCAGAGTGGGGGATGTTTATCTAAATATACCGAAATCCTTTACAGGGATGAACATGAATGAATGTCAAAGTCAAATGTATTGTTCTTTCTTTCTGTGCTGATGTTTGTTTATTCATAAATAAACCTCAAAGTTAAAAAAAAGTTTGTCTTCTTTTTCTTCATCCACATGCTCCTTTTTGACTGTAGTTACATTAATTATATTATTTTAACATTAAGTATTCTCACAGAGGATTTACATGAAAAGACTGATATCAATGTTAATTCTGAGCAGAGTTAGCTCCCAGACAGTTAGCTTAGCTTAGCATGAACACTGAAGTTGTTTGAACTGAACTTGTTCACCTTAAAAGAACAGCTCCAGAATCAGTTTGATGGTACAGTGTCTTGTAACAGATGAATGGTCCCTGTCACTTGTTTCTGCATGATGTAACTTCAGTGAGTGTTGGATCACAGCGTTGTTTACACGTTTACTTTAACATGCAGGTTTTCAACAGACAACATTATTCTGACGTGATGACTTTAGTTTGTAGTTAGCACCCACATTACATCTGACAGACTGTTACAGACCTGAGATCTGTGTTTATAATAGTGGTGTTGCTCTCAGAAGCTTCAGCATGTCAGAACAAATCTGTTATTCTTTGCCTGTGAGGTGATCAGAGGATCTGTTTAGAAAGAAAGTGAAACAAATGATGACGCAGAAAACTGAGACACTCAAAGTGAAATACATGATGAAACATGTTCATTCACTGTAGTGAGTTGGGAGTAAAAGAAACATTAAATGTACGAGCAACATTCAACAATGATGAAATCACATATACAGAGGTAACACCTGAAGAGAAAAAAAACACATGTAAGCACAGTTACCATATAATACTGTACATTATCAATATCACTCCGTTCTGTGTGATCCCTGACTAGAAGCTTCTTTGTGCACGAGATCAGTCTGACAAAGTCAAATTTTAAACTTTGGTTGAAGTCAGATGATGATAACTTGAAACACTTTCTAATCCTTCCAATCCCATTCTCTAATAGACACAAGAGAAGGTGAACTCAAAGTAGAAGCAGGTTAAGCAGGTTTCAGAGAGACAGAAAATGTCAACAGGTTGTAGTTGTTTCTTAAAGGCGTGTCAGTGCAGGATAAATGGACTAACAGTGTGTTTGTCCTTACAGCTCCTGACAACAGCTCTGAGCTCTCTGAGAAACTGAATGAAGACACTTGATTTACAAACACAATCTGGATGACTTCAAATGAGACGGCAAAACTATAAATTCTGTGACATGAACTATTAACACCTCCAGGTGAACAACATGGACATGATAAGATAGAGAGCCATATTGTTTCCAAATTAATTCCAGAATTTTAAAGAAAATCCTTGCAAAAGTTACTTTCTCACAGCAAAGTGAAGTAGCTTTGTGTTAATGCCCTGAGAAATCTCACGTCTTTCAATATAACAATCACAAGACATGGGGAAAAAAGAGGAAGTCAACATGAAATTTTTTTTTTTTTTCAGATTATGAGGAAGTAATTCTTAATCCTCATCAGAATTGTGTAGATGTGGTTTTATAAGAGATCAAAAAAGATAATCCTTTATTGATCACCAGAGGAGAAATTCAGTTATTGCACAGTAAAAAGACAAAGTAGAAAAGTAAGCACAAATAACGACATGGTAAAAAGAATCAATACATATAATCACATGTTTTTTCCCCATTAGAGCTCTGCCCACTTCAAACATGCAGCACGTGATTCTGGAGAAACATAGTTGATTGTTGAGTCTCATTCCCAGGTCATCAAATACCAGAGCTTTGGGTCGGGCAGCTGTGAAACTCTCAGCCTCTATTTCATACATGTCTTTGCTGCCATCTAACGGCTGTTTAGTGGTATTATATACAGTATTACAAACAGGGCTGTGACACTTGTATTGTGGAGCCTGATTCCCTTTCAAGTGGATAAAATAAATATCTCACACACACTGGGTACTTTAAGGAATCCAGGTTTGACTGGTTCTGTCCAAACTGAAACCTTTGTAGAATATATGTGCTCTGTGGTATTTCTGTCTACTTTGGTTCAGTTGAAGTCGAGGAGCTGCTGAATGATTTCAGTGGCATCTCTGTGCAAAGGATCATTGTTATCATGGTGTTATCTACTGTCTGATGTAGAATAAGTTATAGGTGGTGATACAAATGTACATGGGGACAAGATATGAGATAAGTAAGATGCTGTTTCATAAAGAGCGGAATTGGCGCCATGTTCTTGCTCCAACTACAGGAGTAGTTGAAGGTGGAGTCGACATCTTCAACCACTTGGAAGGGAATGGTTGGTAGCGGGGCGGAAATTGGAAGATCAAAGATGGACGTTGCTTCTTGTTATTTATTTATGTTTTCTTTTACAGTGAATGCTAGTGGGTGAACTGGAGCAGGCAGAGAAAACCTGTACAGAAACTCAGAGAACATGGTCGCTCCACTCAGGTGACAGTTATAACCACTGAGTCGTAGTTATCAGCTGTGACAGCATCATCAGAGGCACTGTCCTCCACTCGTCAGGTTTTGAAGAGCTTGGTGAATCTTTTCCACAATGATCTCAAACTACTGGTTCTTCTCACCGGCTGTGTCTCTGATTGAAGGACATGTATTGTCGTGTTCTCGTCTTCAGCGACTCTCTGCTCCTCCTCTGCTATCAGAGCTCTAAGACTCATCACCAGACTCTCCTTCAACAAAATCATCGACTCATTAAACCTCTCAAGTTTTTTCAGGTTTGCAGTCAGGGTTCTGCTCTCGCTCACCATGGCCTGTAATTCCTCCTCAATCATCTCATCGTCGTCCTTGACGATGTCTTTCAGGTGGACACATTCAGCTTTGAGCTCTGCAGTCTCCTGGTTGTCTGAGTCATAGAGGTGAAGCAGTCCGTCATAGCAGCTGAACGTGCTCTTGAGCTGTAAACCCATGTTGGATTGAGCCATCAACTCCAGTCTGAGTTTATCCTTGTTCTCCTGAATCAGTCGTTCAAGCCATTGGACTTTTTCAAGAAGTCTCTTTTCCCTGTGAATCAAATTCTCTCTCTCAGTGTGACGACACTCTATGACATATTTGAATGTAAATGGTGCAACTCGTCCACTCTTGTGTCTTCCAGCTGCTCCTCTTGGCTGCTGCTAGCTTGGCTCAGCTCCTTGTTGCTCTCGTGGCTCCTCATGTCTCTGAGTTTGTTAGAAATTGTCGTTTAAAATGTTCACAGCTATAACCACCGAGTACTGCTTAGTGTTGGAACATTCTAGAACATTCTAGAACATTTCAGAACATCAAAGAACATCACAGGATACTCCATTCTATTGTTCTGTTGTTTTTATTTGAAACAGAAACAGATTTTGTTATAATATTATTTCTCCTAAAATCAGTATTTTCACCTCATTTACAGACTTTTTAAAGAATTGTTAACCCTCGCCATGAGCCCTGTAAAGTGTGCCAATAATCATCATCTGTGGATACTGTTTGAATACCAACAACAAATAAAAAAAATGTGCACATCATTTGGGTAGAAGTGTTTCTTCATTAAAGTCGTACACTAAATTAAGTCGGTATGGAAAGACGTAACATAACTTTTATTCACCAGGCCAACATCTGCAAGTTGTATGTGTCCTGCATGCGTAAAAATCAACTTAAAAAAAAGAATTGGTTGCATGAAAATTTTGTTAAAAAGGACTTTTTTGATTTTTTCAAATCAATATTATGAGGCTAATGATGTCAAAAGCTCTGAGCTGACGGTTAACACAGATGATGTACAAGCAACATTCAGAGAAATTACTAAAATATATCCTATGTTTTGAAAGACCTTTGAACGCCTCAGGTTTCTGTTGTTTGTGATCTCATTTGTTTGGGCAGGTGTCAATCATTTTCTCTGCATTAACCTGTGGGATTTTTTAGAGGGGCGGGACTAGAGGGAAAGCGGGGAAATGAGGAGAGAAAGAGCTGCGGAGAGAAGCGGAAAGACGTTAAGTCTGAGCAAACTTTAAAATAAGTTCATGGAAAAGTATTATTTACCGTTATCAGTGCGACTGTTTGCTTATTTTGTCAAAAGTGTAACCGAGCGTGTTTTAGAAGTGAAGGCTGTTACTGGCGCGAACTGAAGACAAGATGGGACTGTTGCTAGCGGTTAGCATCGCTAACTGCTAATCAGGAGACCAGTGCCGTGTTCCAATATCCATACTTTCCGTACTTACTATACTTAGTTTGAGTACGTAGGGTGTTCCGATATCTATCGCGGTGAAAAGAAGTGTACTTAAAGGACCCGGATGTTGCACTCATAACGGCAAAATCGTTGAGTGTGCAACGATGTACACTTTGCGCACTCAACGGCCGCCATCTTGTCTACGTAGCGGAAGAAGCGGAGCCAGGCAGAGGCGCTCCGCTCGGATTTTTTTTTTTTAAATAGCTTCTGAGACAACAGCGCCTGCAGCGGAGCCATATTGCAGGATTGTAGGATTGTAATTGTTAAAAAGTAAAGCCGTAGATGTCTTATGTTCACCGTTCAAAGCGGGATGTTTTTGCCGCCGCGGCGGCTGTTGCGATCGTAATTTCCGGTAAGTGCACCACGGAGTATTAGATTTGGAACGATACTCACCTGCTGAAATCTGTGTACTTGGTAAGTGTGGATAGTGTACTACGTTTAAGTGTACTCATGGAAGTATGGATATCGGAACACAGCACAGGTTGGACGTTGACAGGGCTGCTGCAGGACGGAGGAGTCGGTGATGGACCGAGCCTCGGGACGGGTCTCTGGTCACGTCGCTGCCTCTGGGAAGAGGTTTTGGAACAAATAGCTGGATCGCTTCTCCGTGGTTAGGGTGAGTATCCTGACCTGCGGGTTCAATGGTTATTTCTACATGAGCTCACGCATGCGCACCATCACTGGTACCAACTGGAACAGTACAAAAACCCGGAGTATTACTATTGTGAAGGTTTCTAATGTGTGTGTATTTCTGTTATGAGGTGATTCAAAACAAAGGAGAAAGATATGAGCCACAAGGTTTAGACATTAAAACAGTTTATTATTGCTAAATCCTTGTTTGAAGGTGTTTTTCATGCTGATGATGTTTATATTGAATTAAAGCTAAAGTTACAGTTAAAGTAAACTGCATGGGAAAATTAGCTAATGCTCAGTAAAAGTATAGATACAATTAATAAACTAACCAGGCCTCTTTGCAATTTAGCCAGAGTCATTTTCAACGTGTGTTAATTATTGTAAAACATCCAAAATTATACATTTTATTAGCTCTCACCAATTGGCTCCCATGCAGTCTGATACATAAAAGAGGTATTCATGAAAATCATAAATCAGAGTTAAGTGAGAGGGCAACTTTAGAAAATGTCTTTATACAGTATAGAAATGTAGTTCTTTATGTGATTAAATGTGTTGCAACTAGAGAGAGAAAAACTTCTTGAACACACTTTTAAAAAAATAATCATCTCAGGTGTGTTTGGACTCTCTGAGACCGCTCCTCTTTATTAAATGCTCTCTAAACATAATACTATGCTTATATTACATCAGTTGAAACAAAGGCAGTGAGTCGCTGTAGGTGTGTGATGCTATAAGACAAGAGCTGTGTTAAATTAAGTTCAGGTGAGTTTATCAAAGTGAAGTCCACCTGAGTTAGAATATAAGTTGATATATCCAATGTAAAGTTTGTCTGGACTTCACAGTGAAAAACAGTTTTTACAGTTTGACACTGGTCCAGTGTTAAAGTCCTCCTCAGCCACTGAAACAGATGTACATTGTGTTTTGATCCTGTACCTGTCAAAGACAAAGCCGGGCCAGTCCAAACCGGCACTGATGCTTCTCTGTTTCACTGTTCGGCTGTTTGATGTTATGAAACTCTGTCAGTATAAAGTGAAACATGGGACTGTTCACTGTGGAGTGAGGCAGATTTTGAATGCATACAGGTAACAAAATGTCAGGAAATATAAAAGAAAATAAGATAAACCTTTATTTCTTTTACATTTTAAAGGAATACCAATTTCCATTCTGAGCTCACTCAGTGAATTCAGCTGATCTCATGCTACAACTGAAGGATGGCGTAATAAAGACAAAGTTCAGACACACACGTACATTAAATGTTTTAAGTTGTCCTTCATGAAGTTGAACCACCATCAAATAATGTTAAACACCTCTATTTATATCTATATAAACCTCTATATCTGAAGAACTTCAGTTTATTTTAAGTTTATCAAAGACCAAAGACCACAGGAAAAGCTGTTGAAGAACTTTTACTTCTGTCTAAACCTCTCATTCCCACTGGAGGGAGTTAAAGACACAGTGATGGAAGGAAGGAGGCGTGTTATCCAAACAGAAAACACCTCCTCCATTTATTCACACCATGAAGACTCAACTCCACTGACTCAACTCAGCTGTTAAGTGGATTAAATTTACTTCTCATCAAAATATGAAGATCTTCATTCTCCTGCTTCTCTCGAGCCAATTCACATTTTCAGGTAAGATAACTTTCCTTGAATGTGGATGTAATAACAATGGAGTGAGGACAAGTATTACAACAAGTAGAACAGTCTGGTCAGTTCAGAAATTGATATCAAATAATGTCACATTAAAACCAGGAAAGACAACACTTATATCATGATAAAATCGGGATGGAACAGTTTATGAAAACTGTCCGAACCAAGTAGAACAGTCTGGTCAGTTTGCGTGTGTCTCGTTTGGTTCATAGGCACGCGCAACTTCTTTTTCTCATTTACTAATGAGGCAGGCGTATACACTCCAGAGCAGCAGGGGGCGGTCCTGAGCTGGATGCCAACCGCCAGTAAACCAGAAGAAGAAGCAAAGCAGTGTAGCGGATAGTAATAGAGTATCTTTGTTCGTGGGAATGGTGAGTGGAAAAGAGTCGGAGCTTATGAAAAGCTGTTTTCACATTTAATCAAACCACACTCCTATCTGTAATTACATTTTAGATAGCCATAATAGCACTTCCCCTGGTCAAAAATGTATTCTCGCTAGTCAGAATGTTAATTAAAGATATCCGCAATAACATTCTTACAAGTAGAAATGTTATTTTTAAGATATCTACAACTTTGATTGTACTAGTCAAAACTAAATTTAAGATATCTAAAAATACTTTAAAAAAGCATAAGTGGCTGTTTTAACATTTAAAGGCTAGACTGGATATGTATTGCAGATATCTGTAATTCAACTCCTCCTAGTCAAAAAGAACATTTCAGATATCCACAATGACATTCTGGATATCTGCAATAGAATTCTTTCTTGGAAAAACTCCCATTTCAGATATCTTCAATCCAATTGTTACTAGTCATAATTTTCGTTTCAGATATCCAAAATGAAAAAAATGTAATTTTGAATATTCAAAAATACATGGTGACTAGTAAAAATGTCATTATGTATCTTCACAATATATATACAGATGTCCACAATTGCATTTCTGCTAGTCATAATACGAATTGTGAATATCCGTAATGACATTTTTACTAGTCACAATGTATTTTGGATATTCCAAATTACATTCTGGATATCTGGAATAGTTTTTCATTTTGGATATCTGAAATGATAATTATGACTAGTAACAATTTGATTGAAGATCTCTGCATTTGGGAGTTTTCCCAAGTAAGAATTTTATTGCAGATATCTAAAATGTTCATTCTAGATATCCAGAATGTAATTGTGGATTACTGAAATTGAAAGCCCAATACAAAAAGTGACATAATTTGTCCTAGGAAGAATGTCATTGAGGATATCTGAAATGTTCTTTTTGACTAGGTAGAATTGAATTCCAGATATCTGTAATACATATCCAGTCTAGCTATTACATGTTAAAACAGCTTGCCATAGGAGCTAGAAGATGTGCCAGCAGCACTCTATAGGTCTGCTGTATGGGACCACTTTGCATTAAGAGTGACCTGCGATGACGGCAGTATGAAAGTTGTTGACAAAAGTGCGACAGTGTGCAAACATTTTGCAACACGTTGTTTATGCTAACAGTAACACAACTAACATGTCAGCTCATCTGCAAAGACATCATCCCAGTGAGACAACTGGCAAGGAGCGCAAGGAGGAAAGGGAGAGAGTCGACAGGACAACTTCTACTCCCCGCAGCTTTTAAACAGCCTGACAGTGACGAGTCAGATGGGGCAACATGCATAATGAAAGGAGTGGAGTATTTCATAGCCAAAGATATGCAGTGTTTTGCCGTGGTGGAGGGTGCAGGATTTCGTTGAATGATTAAAATACTTGAGCCACAATATAAAATCCCCTCCCGCAAACACAGTAATCACAGTAATTTCCACACTTTATGAAGAGACCCGACGAGTAATTGTAAAAGAGTTGTCTGACAGCCTATGTGGCGTTTACTAGTGATGGATGGACCTCCAGGGCTACTGAATGTTTCCTGACTGTGACTGCCCATTACATTATCTCAGAATGAGAGATGAAAAGTTCTGTTTTACAGTCGCGCCCCCTTTATGAGAGCCATACAAGCGAGCATTTCTCTGAAGCACTGACAGAAGTAGTTAGGGTTATTGTATTTACTGAATGTATGAACCTCTTCTGTCCTGCAGTGAAACACTCCCTGAGGTATATCACCACTGTATCTGCTGGACTCCCAGACTTACCGGAGTACACTGCAGCTGCAGTGGTTGATGATGATCTGGTGCTTTACTGCGACGGCAGCAACAAGATACTCGAACCGAAACACGACTGGGTGAAAAAATTATTGGAAGATGATTCTCACCACTTGGAGTATTACAAAATAACATGTTTTGAAATAGAGCCACCTTATTTCAAGGCCGAAGTCAATCGTTTGAAACAGCGCTTCAACCAAAGTGGAGGTACAGTATGTACTATGTTATACTTCACCTTTTACTTCATGAGCTGTTCTTCAAAAACTTGTTTAGTAGGATTTGTATCAGAAATATTTGGAATTGATTTTATCAGCCTCCCTGGGCTGAAAGAAAGTTTCCATCATACACACTGAAAAAGACGGAATACCTTATTGACTAATACTGCTTCAGGGGACGACTGGACCACAGAACATCTGACTGGTGTGCACATTTAAACATGAGGATCAAGAAGCTTTAAATCCTTCATTGTAGAGCTGTCCAAAACGATTATTTTTCAAACGATTAATCTAGCGATTATGTTTTCGATCAGTCGACTAATCTAATGATTGATTTAATGTTACATGATGACCAAACAAAAGTAACGTAGTAACTGTAACAGTTCTTGGTAACTTATATGAGGAAAAAATACCGCAGCTGTAGGCGGAGCAGCGTCCGTCCTCCAGCCTGTCCTACCAACTCTTCATCACATTTCTGCCCGAAAAACAGCGTCTTTCACCAGCAAAAACCCTTAACTCACTCAAGTGGTTGTGTTGATAGAAAACACTGCGATGGTCAGCTCTCCCAACCGAGCCTTCAGTAAACTTTCCCCCAGAAAACAAGTGACAGAGTCACGCAGCGACCTATTTACTGATGGCTATTATGTAATAATGTAATTTAGCACGAACAACGTAACTCGTTCACCTACCAGGATGTTTAGGGGGCCGGGTTCTCAATCACTACACATTATACACGGTCCGCGGGTTTAGAGTGACAGGGGAGACACCTGGGAAACACCGAGACGTCATCATCATGACGTGTACCGTCACGTCTCTTTAGGAGCGGCAGCGCAGCTTTCTGTGTGAATTACATGGCGTTTCTTCTTTATTCGAGCGGTGCTTCGCACTGTGTAAGTGACCACGGCCTCTGTGTTAGAGGGGCTATTCTCAGCCTCTGCAGGTACTACCACTTCCTGTTTGGGACGACGCGCCGACGCAAATTATTCATGTCGACAAATTTATGTTGTAGATTATGTCGACTACGTTGACGGGTTGTCCCAGCCCTACTTCATTGAGTTGGGAATGCTCGCTCAGATGATGGATTAATGACAGGATAGATGATTTCTGAACAAAAGCAAGTATAGATCAATATATTTACATGCATGCCAAAACTGAGTAATACAAAAAGTGCATGAGAACAAAGATAGCTTACATTATTAATGCATCCATGAAGGATGAGTCTTCCGTTATCCTTCACTGTGATTCAGTTATTAAAAACAAACAGTGAATACAGAACAATACACAATGATTGTGAATCTAAATATACTCCATGAGCCATATTTACAGGATTAAACTTCTCACAGGAGAGGAAGTAGGAATCAAACAACTCTAAATAATACATTACAGTCTGGTGTGAAGGCAGATACACATTATAAATACTGGCTGCAATTAAACATCACTTAAAGGATATAAACAATACATCATCTGGATGCATGTACATATAACTTAAAGGAAAGAACAACAACAACGTATCAGGAACAAATTGTCAGAGTAAGTTGAAACAAACTAATATGTGGCAGCTTGGTCTCACACAGAGACACATACAGGACACACCCAGCATATATGTCCTCCTCTTACTAAACTCCTTCCTGCACACAGGTAGGTGAATCTCTTCACCAGTCAAAGTCTCACAGAACTGACGCTCAGCTTGACATTTTTTAACACTCAGATTATAACTATAATAGTACAAAACTAGTGAAAACTGTTTTTGTGTTAGTCCCCACTGTAATAGTTTAGACTCAAACCAGTGACGCTGCATCACTGTTCATTGTTGGCATGTTAAACCTTAAAGTGATGAGGTGAGATGTTTCTTTCTCTGTCTCAGGTGTTCACATTTTACAGAGGTTGAGTGGCTGTGAGTGGGATAATGAGACCGGAGAGATTCTTGGTTTTAATCAGTACGGTTATGATGGAGAAGACTTCATATCAATCGACCTGAAGACAGAGACATGGATCGCTCCAAGACCACAGGCTGTCCTCACCAAACTGAGATGGGATGCTGAGAAATATAGAATAAAAGAGAATGAGAAATACCTCACAGTGATTTACCCTGAGTGGCTGAGGAAGTATTTGGACTATGGGACGAGCTTTCTGCTGAGAACAGGTAGAATCACCTGACCTGATGTAGTTTAATGGACACAATCATGTTCATACAGTCTGCTCAGACTGAACTGTTGTTGTGTTTTCACTCCAGTCAGTCTGACATTACACATTGTTGTCTCTGTTTATATTCTGTAGCAGCAAGATTCGATGTTGTCCTAACCAATCAGGAGACACTGACATTTTGGCTGTTCTGAAATTTCTTTCCATCGAAGCTCAGACTGTGATAGCCAGAGTACACTTAGCATGAGTTAAGTAAGTTTGCTGTCTCAGTGTTTCAAACTAGAAATAGTTTCACTGATCTCTCTCCAGATCTTCCCTCAGTGTCTCTCCTCCAGAAGACTCCCTCCTCTCCAGTCAGCTGCCTCGCTACAGGTTTCTACCCTCACAGAGCCTCACTCGTCTGGAGGAAAGATGGAGAGGAGCTTCATGAGGAGGTGGACCACGGAGAGATCCTCCCCAACCACGATGGAACCTTCCAGATGAGTGTTGACCTGAACCTTTCATCAGTCACACCTGAAGACTGGACGAGGTACGACTGTGTGTTTCAGCTCTCTGGTGTGAAGGAGGACATCATCACCAAACTGGAGAAAGATCGGATCAGAACCAACTGGGGTAAGTGTGAGATGATCTTGGGAACAAAAAAAGTAACACTAAGCTAGATAACTGTTTTAATTTGTTCTAACCTGCTTCATCTGCACCAGTCTTTATGGTCAAATTTATTGTATTCAACAGTGAAGCCCAGTAACATGACCGTCCTCGTCACTGCTGTACTGGTTGTTCTTGCTCTCATCGGTGCTGCTGGATTCATCATTTACAAAAAGAAGAAAGGTGAGAAAGAGGATTTCAGAACATTGATTTTGGTCTTAAAATTTCAGTTGAAAAAATGTAAACAAGCATCAGCTGCCTGCATTTCACAATTTGAAGCCACAGTAAACGCTGTAAGGCTCAGAGCCTGTGAGTCATGATAAAGTCACTACTGAGTTGATGTTGAAGGGGAGTAAAAAGAAAATAAACCATCTTGTGATGGTGTCAAACTTCTTCTGTTTCACTTCAAGTCTCATGTCAGTCTTTTCTGATGTTTGAGATTTTGTTTGCCCAGTAGCATTTCTTGTTGGGCTGTTTGACTGCTTGTTCCCCCTTGACATCAAATTTCTCAGCCCCCATGCTGACTAGGATTGTCGCCAAAGTCCATAGAAACTTCACCACATCCTCTTAAGTTGTTTGTTTCCGGCCCTCTGCCCACTTCCTCGTCATACTTCTGCCACTCAGCACGCTCTGGGCCATGTGATCCTTCTCTTGCTTGACTTTAAATTGAAAAACTAGCATTTAGAGTGCCATGGTGGTGCATACAGATGCAGCAGCTGGTGACTCATTCATACTGTTACTTATTCAGCTGTTGTTCTGAGACACATATTGCATTTGACAGAAATACATTGATTATCATTGGCAGCAGACTGAGACAGACACTGCACATAGCATCTTTCTATTGTCCAACCTGACCAGGCCTCGCACCCCAGAGAGGAAGAGAGTCAGAATAAGAGCTGTGCTCATCCATCTTGGTCTGGCTGCTCCTGGGTAATATCTGTTCAAAGGACAATAAAATGGACAAATGGAAATCAGAAACTGTTGCGCTCACCTCTTTAAAGATACCTGTCTCCAGCACGATATCATGGCTGCAGCTGCTGCACTCGACAGGCAGACTGAATCCCAAACAGACAGACCTCTTCTTGTTTCAGCCAGATGCCCTCCATGTTGTGAGTGGAACTTGTTTTATGTGGTGTAGCATGAACTTGTGTCAGGATTTCTTTAGTGGATAATACACTTAAATAAATGGAAACTGATCATAAACGGATCAATGTCATCATCAGGGCATAAAACAGTTAATCTGAAGCTCAATTATCATTTTCATGTCGTCACTGAAATCCCTTCTGGAAAAATAAGTATCAGAAATAATGATTGTTAGACATAATGTGGAATTATTACCAGATAAAACACATTCAGTATCAAGGACCACACCGTCAACATGGTGTGTTTAAACAATTTATTAGAAAGAAGAGAAAACGAGATGTTGAAGATCTTGGTTCTTCAAGTTCTTCGAGTGCGTTGTGGGGAAGCTCTGTAGATAGTCCGCCGCTGCACCCGGGCCGCGACGAACCCGCTCGTGGTCCTACAAAGGAGAGGAAGGAAAAGAAGAAACAGGGAGAGAGATACTGGGTGGGGGGGGGAGGGTGCAGAATACGAGAGCGAAGAAGAAGAGAGGGTCAGGTGGTTCTTTATAAGTATACTGGAATTGGTGCTGTTGAGGTGTGGCCCTACTCCTGAAACTTTGCTGTATGTGCTTCAATTCACTAGCAAGGACCACGCCGTCAACATGGTGCGTTTAAACAATTTATTAGAAAGAAGAGAAAACGTTGAAGATCTTGGTTCTTCGAGTTCTTCGAGTGCGTTGTGGGGAAGCTCTGTAGAGAATCTGCTGCCACACCCGGGCCGCGACGAACCCCCAAAAAGCCTCCAATCACTTGAGATGAGACAGTGCGGATCTGAGATCTTTGAGATCAGAACGGATGTAGCGGTGATACGTTTGGGAGGACCAGCGGCCCATGAGTCGTATGAAGTGTTCTGGGATGCCATAACGGGTGGCTGAAGTGGCAGCTCCAATCCTGAAGTATTGCCTGGAGTAGTCAACGGGTAAAATACCAGATAACGAGAGCACGTGGCGAATGTGATGGTGGAACCGGAATCGAGTGGTTTTAGTTCGCTTTATAGAATACCGTGGTGTCGTCTGAAGAATGAGACAAGTCTGAAATGCATGCATGGCGGCTGAGTCGAGGTGCATGGTAGAGGTAGTGAATACGGAGCATGTGGGGAAGGCGAAAATTAGGTAAGAACTTCCAGGGTTTGGGCAACTTGAGGAATGCCGTAAACGGGAATGCACTGTGTGGAGGCAGAATAACGGCAAGTCAGCAGTAAGAAAAAGACGAAGAGGGCTTCAGCTGGCTCTTGACGTAGGAGTCCTTTAAAAGGGAAGTTATCAAACTGGCGGTTAGAGGCTTGGAAAAGAAGCTGATACCGCTAAAGTAAGCTTTGATGGTGTGTATTTTAATTGCCATGATAAAATGGGCATAAGTAATGAAAGAAGTCAAGGTAATGAGATCGAACGTTAGAAAGGTTATGTTGTGTTGTAATGGAAGATTTTCCAAGCTGTCTGGTAAGAAGAGAGGGTTGAGGGTGACGGGCTGGTGTTGAAGGAGCTCTGGGAGTCGCCTATCAGGGGTTTTAGCCCAGGATTCATAAGTTGAATGTCAATGCTGAAAATTGAGGAACCGGTGTTGTGAAGGCATCTGTGTGAGGAGCGAAGCTTCTTAACTTCCTTGTTAATATCTACAACTGCAAAGTCATCTTAGTATATGAGAATGGACTTGCAGGACCATTCATGTCTCCACAGGACAGCAGCAGCTGGTATGGGGTTGATTTCAAAGAGCGTGAAGGAAGTGACCTGGCATTCATCTGCAAATCATCTTCCATTGTAGAAACCCCCAAAACCGACAGATGGAGCAGCATCGATGTACAGATGGATGTCGTGCGGGTTAGTTGGTTGGTCGTCATAAAAGAAAGTGATTTCATTCCAATCCGTGGAAGGTTGAGTCACGGACTGATTTCGGCACGGCTATGAGCTATCCAGGGAGATGGAAGTAGAGAGTGATGGGACGGAAGAAGCGATCGATAGTGGTGGGAGATCAAGGCTCGCCCTTTGGGGATGATGTGTGAGGTGAAGTTGAGGTGGCCCAGAAGGGACAGAAGTTGATGTTTGGTGCAACGTGGGGCGCAGAGGAAATTGGAGATCAGAAGGCTGATTTGGTTAAGCCTTCCGACCAGGAGTGAACCCTGAAATTTGTTTGTGTCAAGAGTGATTCCAAGAAACTCAAGGGATGTAGAGAGGCCCACCGGTTTTTCTATGGACAATGGAACCCCGAGGTCGGAGAAGACTGAAGTCAGGGTGGGAATGGAACCCCATGGTTGTTAGACAGGATCCAGCAGAGGCTTCAGATAGGGTGTTGAAGAGTTTAGGCTGCTTTGCAACCGAAGGTGAGCCTAGTAGCAAAGTCATATGCACCACGCCAGCATACGCTGAAGAAACGCCAGAAGTTAGGATGAATAGGGAGGACTTTGAAAGCACTGGTGATGTGGTTTTTTTTTTTTAACCCTTTTTTTTAAACCCTGGCGAGTTTGATAAGGGTGATGGCACTCAGGATCAAGCTATTGATGCTGGGGATGATACTGCCGTGGGGTGCTGAAAGATCGATGATAATGCGCTTCTTTACAGAGTATTTCCTGGTTTTGATACTGAGGCGGCTGATACGGAAGTTAGGATTGGAGGATGGGGGAATGGTCCGATCATTAACCTTCCTTAATTTCCTAAGCGAGCAGGCGGTCAACTGACTTTCTGTTTTTTTTTTTTTGGTGCGGCCAGTGATGTCACAGTCTGCTCGGCTCCTCCCCTGCTCTGCTGCTCAGCCACACCCCTGATCAGTCTACAGCTTTCACCTGCTGCTCTCACCTGCTCACCATCTCCAATCAAGCCAGTATATATGCAGCCTCACTCCACTCACTCTTTGCCAGATTGTCTTCGCTCTCATGCCTGACTCTCCAGCACTTGTTCCCGGATTGCTTACCTGGTATCGACCCGACTTGCCTCTGACCATCGCCTCTCGTCTAAGCCCCGGTAAATCCACCAGC
This sequence comes from Sparus aurata, assembly GCF_900880675.1. NCBI lineage: Eukaryota > Metazoa > Chordata > Actinopteri > Spariformes > Sparidae > Sparus > Sparus aurata. Next base: position 394,656 of record NW_022045101.1, read on the forward strand.
CTTCTGTCCCTGACCACGCTTATTGTCTGCCTGTTTTCTGTTCCTCGTCTGCCTGTGGCTGGTTGGCGCTTGGCCTGTTCGTGCTCCACCAAAAGACCCACCTGGCTTCAGCTTCACCTCACCAGCTCACCTCCTCTGGTGAAATCATCTCAAGCTCTGGATCCACTCCCGGCCCTCATCCTGAACCACTCTCCAGTCGGACCTTCATCAGCAGTGAGTTTGCATTACTTCCCCTCCACCACACTTGCTGAGCCTGTTAAGAACTTTTGGACTGTTACCGGCTCACGAGCCCCACACACTCACCTGGATCCAGTTCTCTGCTGCCCTCCCCTGGTCAGCCGTGTACCTGCTTTTACCTGCTGAATAAAGACTGTTTAAAACGAATACCTGGTTCATTTGTGCTGCAATTGGGTTCACTCCATACCCGTTACAGTACAATCTGGCCAGCTATGAACCCAGCAGACAATCCCACACCACTTAGTCGCCTGGAGACAATTGAGGGTGTCCTGCAGCAGCATGAGGCCATGATGACTGCGTCTGCTGCTGAAGCCAGACAAGCTGCTGAGACTCATGGACGAGCGCTAGCGGCGTTAGCCGGACAGATGCAACAGCTAGCAGCCCGCTTCTCCCAGCTCTCAACATCTGCTGTGTCTGTCCCCTCTTCTGGAGAACCAGCTTCTGCTCCTGCACATCTACCAGCCTCTTCACTGCCCAGAGATGCCCCTGAGCCCCGGGTGGGAACCCCGGAGCGTTACGATGGTGATCGAGAGACTTGTGGCCCCTTCCTCACCAACTGCTCTCTTCTGTTCGCCCTGCAGCCCCGCACCTTTGCCACGGAACCGGCAAAGGTAGCATTTGTCATCAACCACCTGACAGGCAGAGCTCGACTTTGGGGAACAGCTGAGTGGGAGAGACGGTCTGCAGCCTGTGCTTCCTTTGACCTGTTTGCTGCTGAGCTTCGCAAAGTTTTTGGGTTCGAGAATTGTGGATCCGAGTCAACAAGAGGACTGATGGGACTGAAGCAAGGTGAGCGAACGGTGGCAGATTATTCTATTGATTTCCGCACCAGAGCCAGCCAAAGCAGTTGGAACAGTTCTGCTCTCTGTGATGTCTTCCTCCACGGTTTGGCTGACTATATTAAAGATGAACTGGTCTCACATGACACCCCCATCACCTTGGACGGGGTGATTGATTTGGCCATCCGCATTGACCTACGCATTCAGACCCGTCGACGAGAGAAGCGTCAAGGGGGGGCCCAACGCTCTTTTCCACCTCGCTCCCGTGGGGGCGCTGCAGCAGCCAACTCCACCTCACTGCAGCAGCAGGTTGAGGATCCTGAACCCATGCAGTTGGGTCGCACCTCCCTCTCCCTGGAAGAGAGGGAGCGCCGCCGCAAGTCTAATCTTTGCCTCTATTGTGGGGCAGCGGGACACTACATCTCCAACTGTCAAGCAAAAGCCAGAGCTCACCAGTAGTTGGGGAGACCCTGGTGAGCTCAACTGCCCTGTCACCTCCCCAAAGCCAGAGACCTCTGTTTCAAGGCCGTCTTCTCCTTCCAGGTGGCCCCCACACCTTGGCCATCTTCATTGACTCTGGGGCTGATGCCTGTATCATTAATGAGGAGGTGGTCCTTCAGCTGGGTATCAAGCGGGTTCCTTTGCCTCATCCGGTTCCTGCTAGAGCCTTAGATGGACACATCTTGGGCACTGTCACGCATCAGACCTCCCCGGTTCACCTGCTGCTTTCTGGTAATCATCACGAGACAGTCCAGTTCCACATCCTAAGCTCTTCCTGTCTGCCTCTCATCCTGGGGTATCCATGGCTCCGTCTTCACAACCCTCATATCGACTGGGCCACTGGGGCCATTCTGGAGTGGAGCTCCTCCTGTCATCAAAGGTGCCTGCAGCATGCCTCAGCTCCATTTCACTCCTCCAGTTCCAGCTCCAGCTCTTCACCTGACCTCTCCGGGGTGCCACCTGAGTACCACGATTTCTGCCAGGTCTTCAGTAAAGCCAGAGCTACGTCTCTGCCCCCACACCGCCCCTATGACTGTGCCATAGATCTCCTGCCTGGTACCTCACCTCCTAAGGGGCGCCTGTACTCTCTCTCTGAGCCCGAGAGAAAAGTCATGGAGACTTACATCAATGACTCCCTGGCCGCGGGCATCATTCGTCCTTCTTCATCTCCTGCTGGAGCGGGTTTTTTCTTCGTCGAGAAGAAGGACAAGACTTTGAGACCCTGCATCGACTACAGAGGACTGAATGATATCACCATAAAGAACCGTTACCCACTGCCACTCATCTCCACTGCCTTCGAACTGCTCCAGGGGGCCACCATTTTCTCCAAACTTGACCTGCGCAACGCCTACCACCTCGTCCGCATCAGAGAAGGAGATGAGTGGAAGACGGCATTCAACACCCCAACTGGACACTATGAGTATCTCGTAATGCCGTTCGGCCTGACCAATGCCCCTGCCGTCTTCCAGGCAATGATGAACGATGTGCTCAGAGACATGCTCAATCGATATGTCTTTGTTTATCTCGATGACATCCTCATCTTCTCCCGGTCCAAGGAGCAACACATCCATCATGTCCAGTCCGTCCTTCAGCGCCTCCTGGAGAACTCCCTGTATGTGAAAGCAGAGAAATGTGAGTTCCATGTGTCTTCAGTGTCTTTCCTGGGGAACATTGTGGCACAAGGCAACATCCAGATGGACCCAGCCAAAGTCTCTGCTGTCACTTCCTGGCCTGTTCCTGAAAACCGCATACAGCTTCAGCGTTTCCTGGGGTTTGCAAACTTTTACCGTCGCTTCATCCGCAACTACAGCTCCGTGGCAGCCCCTCTCACCGCCCTGACCTCCTCCAAAGTGCCTTTCCAGTGGTCACCTCCAGCTGCAGCAGCCTTCAAGATCCTCAAGGATCGGTTCACCTCATCACCCATCCTCCTGATGCCTGACTCTGAACGGCAGTTTGTGGTCGAAGTGGACGCCTCAGATGTTGGGGTGGGGGCCGTCCTGTCTCAGCGCTCTGGCACTGACCATAAGCTCCATCCCTGTGCCTTCTTCTCTCGCCGCCTGTCCCCTGCTGAGAGAAATTATGACATTGGCAACAGGGAACTGTTGGCGGTGAAGATGGCCCTAGAAGAGTGGCGCCATTGGTTGGAGGGCGCCAAGGATCCTTTTCTTGTATGGACAGATCACAAGAATTTGGAGTATATACGCTCCGCTAAAAGACTAAATTCTCGTCAGGCCCGCTGGTCCCTGTTTTTTGCCCGTTTCAACTTCACCATCTCTTACCGTCCAGGGTCCCGCAATGTTAAGCCCGATGCCCTTTCCCGCCAGTTCCAGAGGACAGAGGATTCTGTTGAGAAACCTGAGTCCATCCTACCTATGTCTTGCCTTGTTGCCACATTGACCTGGGACATAGAGGAGAGAGTGAGAGCAGCCACAGAAGGACAGCCGGGTCCCAGCTCCTGCCCATCTAACTGCCTTTTTGTCCCTCCAGCCTTGAGGTCAGATGTGCTACTATGGGCCCACTCCTCCAAGCTCTTCTGCCACCCTGGGGTACAACGGACACGACATGCCCTTCTCCAACGTTTCTGGTGGCCCACCTTGCAGGAGGACATCCAGGAATTCGTCAAAGCCTGTCCCACTTGCAATCAACACAAATCCTCCCGCCGGCCACCTGCTGGGCTGCTTCAACCTCTTCCTGTTCCTCATCGCCCATGGTCCCACATATCCTTGGACTTTGTTTCTGGTCTTCCCACCTCTGACGGCCACACTGTCATCCTGACCATCGTGGACCGCTTCAGCAAGATGGTCCACTTTGTACCTCTCTCCAAGCTCCCCACTGCTAAAGAGACTGCTCAGTTGGCCCTGCTCCATGTATTCCGCCTGCACGGCCTTCCCGTGGATGTGGTGTCAGACCGTGGTCCCCAGTTTTCATCTGTGTTTTGGAGGGAGTTCTGCAGTCTGCTGGGGGCCACTGCCAGTCTGTCCTCTGGATTTCACCCCCAGAGCAATGGACAGACTGAGCGCATGAACCAAGAACTGGAAACTGCCCTACGGTGCATGGCCTCCCATAACCCCTCGTCCTGGTCATCACAACTACTGTGGGTTGAATATGCCCACAACTCCCTTCTCTGCTCTGCCACCGGCCTCTCTCCATTTCAGTGTGTATACGGCTATCAACCACCACTGTTCCCAGCCCATGAGAAGGAGATTTCCTGCCCTTCGGTCCAAGCCTTCATCCGCCGCTGCCGCAGAACATGGCTCCAAGCTCGCTCCACCCTCCTTCGTTCTGTGGGTCGCTACACTGCCGCTGCCAACCGACGCCGTACACCTGCACCTACCTACCAAGCAGGACAGCAAGTGTGGCTCTCCACCCGAGACTTACCTCTTCGAGTGGAGTCCAGAAAGATGGCACCAAGGTTCATCGGGCCTTTCACGATCCAGAGGGTCATCAGTCCAGTGGCAGTCCGTTTGAAGCTCCTGTGTTCCATGAGAGTTCACCCCACCTTCCATGTATCCAGGGTTAAGCCAGTTCACAACAGCCCCTTGGTCCCTCAGGCACCACCACCTCCCCCTCCACGTATCGTCGATGGTGGTCCGGTGTACGCAGTGCGGCGCCTGATTCGCTCTCGTCGGCGGGGTAGAGGCCTCCAGTACCTTGTGGACTGGGAGGGTTACGGTCCAGAGGAAAGGTCCTGGGTTCCTGCTCGCCATATTGTAGACCCCACCCTCATGACCAATTTTCATCTGCAACACCCCGACCAGCCAGCCAAGGAGTCAGCTCGTCCAGGGACCCGCACCTTGCCCCCGCCTGTTCAGGATGTTGGAGACCGTTCTATGTCAGGTGTCAGGGAAACCCTCCTCCAGACCCCCTCCACCCACCCAGCTGAGGAGATGGACTTGTCTTGCTCCCAGGAGTTTTAGGCCCGCCTCCATTCCCCCCCTCCTCCCATCCAGTTTGGTGACTTTTAGGATGTCAGGAGCCATCCCTTGAGGGGGGGGTTCTGTCACAGTCTGCTCGGCTCCTCCCCTGCTCTGCTGCTCAGCCACACCCCTGATCAGTCTACAGCTTTCACCTGCTGCTCTCACCTGCTCACCATCTCCAATCAAGCCAGTATATATGCAGCCTCACTCCACTCACTCTTTGCCAGATTGTCTTCGCTCTCATGCCTGACTCTCCAGCACTTGTTCCCGGATTGCTTACCTGGTATCGACCCGACTTGCCTCTGACCATCGCCTCTCGTCTAAGCCCCGGTAAATCCACCAGCCTTCTGTCCCTGACCACGCTTATTGTCTGCCTGTTTTCTGTTCCTCGTCTGCCTGTGGCTGGTTGGCGCTTGGCCTGTTCGTGCTCCACCAAAAGACCCACCTGGCTTCAGCTTCACCTCACCAGCTCACCTCCTCTGGTGAAATCATCTCAAGCTCTGGATCCACTCCCGGCCCTCATCCTGAACCACTCTCCAGTCGGACCTTCATCAGCAGTGAGTTTGCATTACTTCCCCTCCACCACACTTGCTGAGCCTGTTAAGAACTTTTGGACTGTTACCGGCTCACGAGCCCCACACACTCACCTGGATCCAGTTCTCTGCTGCCCTCCCCTGGTCAGCCGTGTACCTGCTTTTACCTGCTGAATAAAGACTGTTTAAAACGAATACCTGGTTCATTTGTGCTGCAATTGGGTTCACTCCATACCCGTTACAAGTGATGGAGATGGAAGCTCCCTGTCTCCTGGCGAAGGGCGCTGGCACTCGGTGCCAGGTGCCCCAGTGAGCTGTTGTGGTTGCTTGGAACAGGTAGCAGAGGCACTGGCATCCCAGTGCCAGGTGCCCTGGTTGAAGCGAGGTGCTGTGGTTGCTGGAAGCAGGAGGTGGAGGGCGCTGGAATCCCGGTGCCAGGAGCCCCGGTTGAAGCGAGGTGCTGTGGTTGCTAAAAACAGGATGCCTAAGGCGCCAGCATCCTGGTGCCAGGTGCCCCAGTTGAAGCGAGCTGCTGTGGTTGCTGGAAGCAGGAGGTGGAGGGCGCTGGAATCCCGGTGCCAGGTGCCCCAGTTGAAGCGAGCTGCTGTGGTTGCTGGAAACAGGCGGCAGAGGGCACTGGCATCCCGGTTGAAGCGAGGTGCTGTGGTTGCTGGAAGCAGGAGGCAGAGGTACTGGCATCCTGGTGCCAGGAACCCTGGTTGAAGCGAGGTGCTGTGGTGATGAGGGAGTGTAGTGATGACGAGAGGTGGTAGGGGAAGCTCTGGAGTCATTTGATCTGGCTGAGGATCTCTGTCTACTTTTGCTGCTGCTCTTGGCTGTAGTTTTGAATTGTACTGTCCCTTTAACAGGAGCAGCGATGTCACGTCGTGTTGGGGTGCGCGTGACGACGTCACCCGGAAGAGAGCTGGTGTTGACGGAACAAGCTAACTTGAGTGTGGAGAAAAGTTTAGCTTTATTGTCCGTTCGGTGAAACAGAATTCCTTTGTCCTTTAAAGTTTTTTTCTGTAGAGTGGCTACTGTCAGATTGGTAATTTCTGAAGATGAAAGCCAGTCGGGGGATCTCACCTGAGCGTGATGATGCTGCGACCGGCGAGTTGTTCGGCCGGTATTGTCGGAACGCTGGCAGAAGGCTTCGCCTCTCGGAGGCGAAAAAGTTGGCGAACTACGGTGACGGCAACTTTCAGTTCCGTGATTTCCTCGTCCTCTCTTTGCTGCTGAAGGAGGTCGGCTGGGAGACACGGAGGACTCATTGGGTGAACTGGATGTTGCGAAGAGATGAATGAACCAGGCGGGATGCGAACCATGGATGAGACAGAGGTGGTGCTCTTCGAACTCACTCGCTTCCTGGACGGCTTTTGGGCCGCTGGAATTGGGGTCTCAGGTACGGAGGTGATGGGAAATTTGTCGGCTTCTGATGAATGGTGATCCTGATCTTGTCTGAAAAGAACGTCGCCCAGTGTGTGATTGAACTTTAAAAATGATTAATAATCATAAAATAAAAGATGGCATCATCAAAGACAGGTCGCGTCACTGTGCTGCTGTTTAGGCTGCTGCAGGTTGCAAATGTCAACAGGTTGTAGTTGTTTCTTAAAGGCGTGTCAGTGCAGGATAAATGGACTAACAGTGTGTTTGTCCTTACAGCTCCTGACAACAGCTCTGAGCTCTCTGAGAGACTGAATGAAGACACTTGATTTACAAACACAATCTGGATGACTTCAAATGAGACGACAAAACTATAAATTCTGTGGCATGAAGTATTCACACCTCCAGGTGAACAACACGGACATTATAAGATAGAGAGCCATATTGTCTCCAAATTAATTCCAGAACTTTAAAGAAAACTCTTGCAAAAGTTACTTTCCCACAGCAAAGTGAGGTAGCTTTGTGTTAATGCCCTGATACAATCACAAGACAGAGGAAAAAAGAGGACGTCAACATAAAAAAAGTAATTATTCAGATTATGGGGAAGTAATTCTTTAAAACTCATCTTGATCCTCATCAGGATTGTGTAGATGTGGTTTCTGGTGATGAATCCTTTATTCATCACCAGAGGATAAATTCAGTTATTACAGAGTAAATAGACAAAGTAGAAAAGTAAGCACAAATAATGACATGGTAAAAAGAATCAATACATATAATCACATGTTGTTTCCTCATTAGAGCTCTGCCCACTTCAAACATGCAGCACGTGATTCTGGAGAAACATAGTTTATTATTGAGTCTCATTCCCAGGTCATCTAATACCAGAGCTTTGGGTCGGGCAGCTGTGAAACTCTCAGCCTCTATTTCATACATGTCTTTGCTGCCATCTAACGGCTGTTTAGTGGTATTATATATAGTGTTACAAACAGGGCTGTGACACTTGTATTGTGGAGCCTGATTCACTTTCAAGTGGATAAAATAAATATCACACACACACACTGGGTACTTTAAGGAATCCAGGTTTGACTGGTTCTGTCCAAACTGAAACCTTTGTAGAATATATGTGCTCTGTGGTATTTCTGTCTACTTTGGTTCAGTTGAAGTCGAGGAGCTGCTGAATGATTTCAGTGGCATCTCTGTGCAAAGATCATTGTTATCATGGTGTTATCTACTGTCTGATGTAGAATAAGTTATAGGTGGTGATACAAATGTACATGGGGACACATTCTCTGAGATCTTAACTATCCACTGAGACCAAGATCATGTAAACTCACCTGATAGTTGTGGAGCTGTTTTTGTGTATGTCTGTGTAGACAAGTCACACCTACCAGCACCATGTTTACTTCAAAATATGTTTAAAAATATAAATACTTTTACACTTCTTACACAAGTGAGAACTTTGTCGACGAGATGGTCTACTCCTGCATGATGTGGTCATGACATCAAGAAGTCGAGGAGTCACATCTTCAAATCAGACTTTCAGTGTGAACCTCCTGCCACGAGAATGAAGACAGCATCAACATCCAACCTGCATGAAGTCTGCTCATTCTCTCTGTGTGTTTGTGGGTTTTCTCCAGGTGCTCCGGTTTCTTCTCACACTCATTCTGTCAATAAACAATCACAATGTACTTTAGGAAACTGTGTCATGACTTTCATTAGGCTGAGAAACACCACTAGTGTAAAGTATTTCCTCAGTGTTGGTTTCAGGTTCAGTATGTGAAACTGAACTACTCAGTACTTTATATTAATGAGGGATCAAATCATGTGAAATGTGTCCGTTGTAGAGACGAGCTCAGAGAGAAATAACAGCTGACAAAGAAAACAAACACTGTACACTATCTGCTCTGCACCAAACAGCAGACAGACACAGTTAGAGACGAGCTGGTGAACATAGCGGAGCATTCAAACATTAACATGATTACACATTATGCATTCAACAACCTGTCTGCTCCTGACAGAGAAATATGCCCTGTAGGTGTATCATATAATGATAAAAACATAAAAATCAATAAAGACTCCTCCTGCTGTTGTAGCTGAATATCATCCAGCCCATCCTACTGTACTGTTCCACCTGCTTCTTCAACATGTTCTGTTAAGAACCGGGCCAGACTCACATACAGAACCAACACAGCTGCCAGGATAACTGGTCTCCCCACATCAACCTCACAGAGCTGAGCATCACGGCCATTACAACCTCAACTGAACCGGCTGGGACTGCTTTTGCTCTCATTAATGTATTGTGCCTTTGTGACCACTAGATGGCAGAAACAGGTGTCCAAGAATGAGAACAACAGGTCTGAGTAAAGCAGAGTGAAGTTTAAGGTGCAGAAAACCCAAAATGTGACGTCCCTTATATGAGGACGCAGGTTCACAGGAGGTTCACATGAGATAAAGTCTCAACACAGCAGATGTTTCTATCAATGTGTGTTTTATGTACTCGTGTTTCTCTTTTAAAGGTTTACCTTCATCCTTATGTATCAAACCAGCAGTGTGACATTAATGTGGAAGTTCTCAGGTTCTATTCATGTCACAGTAACTACAGACACACAGAGGATTTACATGTATTTACATAAAGAGCTTTTTATTAAAAAACAAATATCAGTACAAAAGAAATGAAGGAGTGCAAGTGAATCATACTTTACATGCATTCAGTATTTACAGAAATTCAACAGAAAACATAACTTTGTTTTCAGCTTCTTGTATTTAATCAAAAAAAAGTATTTATATTCTATATCTGATATTTCTGTAGCCATATTTAGAAGATTATATTGATGCAGTTTGAAGAGAAAATACATCATAGAATAATCTAAAATATTATAGATCACCGTAGACTATTTTATAGTAAATCATGTTTTTTCCTTATTATAAACCACGTTAAACATACTTGTTTTTGAATTCAACACAAGCTGCTGTCACAGATTAAACAAATATACAAGCAAAATGAAGTTTGATCACTTTTATTTTAAGAAGTTATTAACACATCAGTAGCAAAGACAAAATGAAATGTACCTTAAACTAAACTAAAGCAGCTATGGGGGCTGCCATGACAGATAACTACTTCCGCCGGCGGTTTTCTGTTTCCGGTTGCCTTGCAACTGCATGATGGCCGCTGCCGCTAAGCTAGCCCTAAACAACTAGCGTTAGGTCATAAGAGCTAAATTGTTTTTAAAATGAGCTCAGGTACAACATGTGCAGTTGTTGGTTGCCAACAACAATTCATGAAAATTGAAGTTTTTTTCAGAAACGTCTCGTGTAGTACATCAACCAATGAGACGAACTTGTCCTGCCCTGCGCCCTACACGCCATGCTGAGGAAGGAGGAACGGAGACTAGCGCGCCTCGCGGCTTTGACACTGAAATAAATATTTGGGTTTATGAATATCTTCCACAGAATAGCTGCTGCATGACTTTCCTAACCCGGCAACGTCCGAGCAGCCGCCTGTCTCCACGGCTTCACTTTCCTTCAGCATTATCCACGCTGTATGTTTAGCTTGATTGACACTGGCTGGGCGCTACTGCTGCCTTCAGAAATATAAACTCGCTGTGTTTCTTCAACAGTACTTTCCCTATGTTGTCACTGTGCAGGTAGTTGTATGCTTCTGTGCTTTTGTAACTGCGTAATTCTCCACCGTCAACATCTTCAGAAAATATAAGATAAGCATTAGCCCGACGTTAGCTACATCGCTAACGTTGGGCTAATGCCGTGCTAATGCTTCATGTCATCTGCCTACTCCGTGAGAACTGACAGGTGAGGCACTGTGAGAACTGTCCTCACGACTTATTAAAACATCTGTACTGTGTATCCACCGCCGATTTTTATCCATTCTGTCGCTTTCTTTGTGTTAAAAGCCGGTTTTAGAGCGAGCATGACAGCTATGTTAATGTAAACACCGAGGTCAGCCAGTTCAACCCGAAGAGCATAACCGAATATCGCTATGAACCATGGGTAATCTCACGAAGTCAGGAATAAGGTGGATAAACCAGGTTTAACATACTTGTTTGTGATTTCAACACCAGCTGCTGTCACAGATTAAATAAATATAAGCAAAATAAAGTTTGATCATTTTTATATTAAGAAGTTATCAAAACATCAGCAGCAAATTCTTTGGATTATTATTATCAGAGTCGACATTTGTTTTGTATTTATTTATGATTTGAACACCAGAAAATGAAATGTACTTTAAACTGAATTAAAGCAGCTGTAGAGGAGTGAATACTTTTGTTGTCTTGTCGTTGTATCTGTTGTTCCTCATGACGTCTCTGTGAGCAGGGCGGTGTGTTTGTCAGTCATGTTTCTGGATTCAGTCTGTTGACAGCAGCTGAAAGGTCAGAAACATTCTGTTAGTTCTCTTCTCCTGCACAGAACATCTCAGCTCTCAGCAGGGTGGGCAGGAAACTAAACTGGGAATTTGATGAACCGACTTAGAAATGATGCAACATGTTTGTCCATCATCAAACTGCTAATTAAAAACAAACACAATCTGCTCATTTGTGCATCTGTTTGTTTGAAACACACAACAGACCTCACTTTGACTGTCTAACCCGAGCACAACTATTGTTGTATTCATTGAATCCATAATGAATAGATCAACCTCGACATACAGAAATACATATGTGGTGTATTATGAACATACCTGCCATTCATTCTATTACTTGTAACGCAACAATAAATAACACAAAACAAGTGGTCCAACCTGATCATATAGATGATGTTCTGTGTCTTATTTACTTCATAGTCACACAGTAACATCCAGTAATGTACCTGTATGTGGTTCAGTGCTGGTTCTTGCTCCCTCCTCTTCCATCCTTTTCTTTTCTTCTTCAGAGCCATGTTCACCTGGAGAGGAAGTATTGAGCTGAGCTGCCACATGACATAAAATAAAATGTGCCTTACAGCTAGTAATACTAAAATGATGTATGAGTAGGCTAGTCTCTGAGAAAACGTTTGAGCACTGACTCGTTAAAGCTTCTAAATGGTTGGAACTGCAGCAGCACTTAACAAGAACATTTTGATCTGGGAAAGATCAGAGACGGGAGAGTAAAAATAAGATGGACTTACGTGTTGTACAAGATGAATCATTTCACTTGTCACAGTTTAAAATTTCAGAACCTCTTTTGTCTTATTTTCCTCACTGGATCTCTCTCATATAAACTGACACATAAATCAGATGTATGTACTCTGAGCCTTCCACTGCTGCTGTTAGCTGCTGCAGATGTTGGTGCTATTAAATGTTACTCACCTCTCGTCTTTCTGTAAACAATAAATCCAATAGCAGTGATCAGGACGACAGCAATAAGAACCAGTATGACAATAATCAGGACGGTGACTTCACCGGGCTCCTCTGTTCAGCAGAAAAGAAAAGAGAGAGAAAAGAAAACAACATGTGCAGTTAGAACAGATGTAAATCCATCCAACTCTTCATCACACATACAGTATTCATCATGTTATTACCTGTTTTAATCTATCTATCTATCTATCTATCTATCTATCTATCCAGCATTAAAAACAAAGTGCAGATGAAGCAGGTCAGAACAAATTAAAACAGTTAATTAGTTTATTATTACTGTTGTTGTTGTTCCCATGCACTCCCCTTCAGCACCCTCTGATCTCACTCTTACCCCAGTTGGTTCTGATCCGATCTTCCTCCACTTTGGTGATGATTTCCTCCTTCACACCAAAGAGCTGAAACACACAGTCGTACCTCGTCCAGTCTTCAGGTGTGACTGATGAAAGGTTCAGGTCAACACTCATCTGGAAGGTTCCATCGTGGTTGGGGAGGATCTCTCCGTGGTCCACCTCCTCATGAAGCTCCTCTCCATCTTTCCTCCAGACGAGTGAGGCTCTGTGAGGGTAGAAACCTGTAGCGAGGCAGCTGACTGGAGAGGAGGGAGTCTTCTGGAGGAGAGACACTAAGGGAAGCTCTGAAGAGAGATCAATCAAACTATTCTTAGCTTTAACAGTCAGACTGACTGGAGTGAAAACACAACAGCAGTTCAGTCTGTGCAGACTGTATGAACATGATTCTGCCCATTAAACTACATCAGGTCAGGTGATTCTACCTGTTCTCAGCAGAAAGCTCCTCCCATAATCCACATATTTCTTCAGCCACTCAGGAAAAATCACTGTGAGGATATTCTGATTGAACTTCATTTTATCTTTGTCAGCATCCCATATCAGTTTGGTGAGGACAGCCTGTGGTTTTGAAGCATTCCATGTCTCTGTCTTCAGGTCGAATGATAGGAAGTCTTCTCCATCATAACCATACTGATTAAAACCAATAACCTCTCCGGTCTCATTATTCCACTCACAGCCACTTATCCTCTGTAAAATGTGAACACCTGAGACAGAGACAGAGAAAGAAACAGAGACTGAAATCAGAAATTATGTAGAGATGAAATCTTCAGTGGAAACTGATGGAAGACACTTTCCTACTTTGTCATTTGTCGTATGAACATAACAAAAGTCACATACATCACCTTTCTTCCACATTCTGATGTTGGTTAAACATGTCTAAATGGCTAATGCAAAGGTCAGGATTTCTAAGTTGAAACATTCAACTTCTGACCTCAAAGTCAGAAAAATGGTTGACCGTAACAAAAGGTCACACAAACTCAAGGGACCTCATTTATCAATCTTGCGTGAAAACGGGTGCAGATCTGAGCGCTGAATTGGTCTTACGTCAGGACACACGTGTGATTTATGAAACATTCGTATCTGACCAATTCCAGAGTATGAAGGATCGGATCTTGACAAATGCGGCGGCTGAATTCGATCGTCATTAACATGTTATGCCCTTAAATATTCCTGGTTCGGAGGCCTCACCCACTGAGGTCAAACATGGAGAGAACACAGGCAAGAAAATAAACTTTTCCGAGATGGAGATCGGCATCCTGGCAGCGCCGGCACATCAAAGGCACTCCATTTACTATGCAATGTTGTGCAAAACTGAACAGGCCAAAATAATATCGCACACTTTCTCTGAGGTATACAGCAGTGTTCCCCCTGCTGGTCAGAGACAGAACCACCTGCCCTTCAGTAACCTGAAGCAGCTCCACTGTGACCCATGTGCATGTGTGCGCACTATTAAATCTGCGTTCCTGCTCTGTAGCAGGTTTACCAGCGGAGTTATTAGGTATTCCGTTAATTAGTTGTCATGTTAGGCTATTAAGCCTATCATATTTTATTTTACAAAAAAGTGGTGGGCTTTTTCTTTTTTTCTTTTTTTTACAAATTGTTTTTATTTTGTTTTATTCATTTTAAGAGTCCGTTTTTGTCTGTTCTAAATATAAATATTTTCCTGTGCTGCACCGAAATCCACAGACTCAGATTTGCTTACATGAGCTCAGACCTGATGTGAGATCTGATCGTAGCTTTCGCTTACGTCCAAGTTGATAAATGCCGACACTTGCGTGGAAATGGTTGTACGCACGGTTTTCCTGCCGTACGTTCGTTTGATAAATGAGGGCCAAGAAGTGCTACCCCCAGGGCAAGGGAGAAAGTTGCACTATATAGTATACGCTATTGTGCCACTATTGTTGTTTTATGATGTCAGACAACCACAACCTCATGAAAATGTTAGGGTAAGAAACAGGTGCACCAAATGAAGTGGTTGTGATTACATATTCCAATAACAACTTTTATTGGCTTAATGGAAGCTTAGTATGTTAATTTCAAATGTTCTTGGATTGTCCCGACAGTCTGACATGCTGCTGGGTCATGACTGGCATGTAGCAACTACCCAGATGGGTCACTGTTGGCAAACAGATGTTATGCTGGTGCCATTATTATCTTGAGTTCCTGTTCAGGGTCAGTTTACTATATGCTGAGCAGTAAAGCAGAAAAAAATGGGTCAACGGAAAATCAGTCACTTGTCGAGTGCACGAGAGTTGGTCAAAACACCAAGTTTGACACAATTTTTCTTTATCACACGTCACACATCAGCAGCACATAGATGATGACTGAAGAGAGGCGGTATCTCCTCATCCTTTATAGTCGCAGAAACAAATACTCATTACTGTGGCATAGTCACAGGATTGCACATGACTTCACTCAAAGCACCATTCCAATCATCTCCACATCCGCCTCATGAAACACATACAACTTCCTACACACTTTAATCATTGTTGTGTGTCATACATTAACCTATTTTCAGAACACATATACACAGAAGAGCCCTCACCAATCCCCTTTAGGATGAACTACTTAACTAATTTCCCTGTTAATTTTCACAGCATATTAGAACATGTACAATACATGAATACATCCATTCATACTCTGCAACCACATAAGATTTTATAGAGGTCATACTGAGGGGTCGTGGGGCACAGAGGGGCATAATGAAAATGTATAAATCCTAACAGTCCCTCCTTTCACACCAACTAGGTGTGAATTGCTAAGGGGAGAGAAAGAACTGCACAATCATAATCACCAAAGTTAATAACCACAAAGATCATAAATCATAATCATTAATCACAAATCGTAAATCTTAATCATAACCATAATTCGTAAGTCATAATGATCAATCATAAAACCTTAATCATCAATATCACACACCTTCATAAAAATCTAACAAAAATCAAAATAAATGGAGACATATTGACCTAGCGAAGCAAAACTTGATTGAGGATATATGAGAAGGTATACATTTCTTTTTTTTCTCTTTTCTATTCATTTCATATTTGTTTTTCTTCTGTATTTCCCACACCAACAGCAAAAGAAAAACATCAAGCAATTAATGAAAATAGAAAATAAAAAGGTAAAATGAAAATGTCACAATTAAGTTGAACAACTTAAATAGGCAAAAGAACTTATGGAGGTAAACCCCCTTGGGCAGGCTCAGTAAGAACGGTACCTGGTCAACCATATCTAATCTCAGAATTGGAAATGAGCATGTGTAAATACAGAAAGTGACAAGCAAATCTACAAACAAAATTAGTTTAAGCAATGGAAAAGACATAAGAAAATATTATGTAAATTCAAAGTGGTGAATGGGTAAATGTTAGTGTTATGTTTATTATTTTATTTTATTTTATCCATGCATTTTGTTCGTTATTTCCATCATTAAGCCCAGTATAAACGAAAAAATAAAAATAGGAAATAGGAAAACTCAAGTTAAATTGGTAAAAGACTGTAACAGATTTTTAGTATTAGTTTTTGCCGGAGCTTCAATAGGACAGAGTTGTGTGTATTTATTTCAAATTCAACACCAGTAACATTCATGTAATCTAAGAGGGGCATGCGGGATACCTATAGCATCAAAAGGCATCGTACCATTAAAGAGGGAGAATTATTATTAGAGTTACACTACATGGCAAGCAATAGTTTTCTGGAGACCACAGAAGAGTGGCTGTAAAAATGGGTGCCATGCTCTGTGTCTCTCCATCTCCCCACAAGGGCGGCAGCAGGCAAGTTCATTTTTCAGCCATTTGACAACCGTTTTGGCATCTTCTTTCAGCAGGGAATTGCTTTGACCCATTTGGTTTATCTGTCAATCATCACCAGAAGGTATCTTAAACCCTGCACTCTATTGTCTGCGCCTATGTCAGTGTAGTCGATGGTGATGTCTTTGAATGGGGCATCTGGGACAGGGAATTTGCCCATTGGGCATTTGTAGACCGGTTTGGGGTTGTCTCAGCCACATAGTTGTTCACCATGTCAGTCATAAATGGATGCCACCGTAGAATGTCTATGCTTTTCAACGTGGTCTTTTTGCTCTCATGTGCTGGCCCATGAGCTTGCTCCAGGAGTAGCTAGCACAATTTCGAAGCAGTGACGATTCGTCCATCATGAGATCTCCATAGTCCCTCCTTCTGTGTGGCCCCTTTCTTGATCCACTCGTTTTTCTCAAAGACTCCAGCTTCCTCTTGCATGTTTTTGATGTCATTCTCTGTCAGTTCTGGTAAATGTGTGGCTATGACAGCCATCATTTATCCTTTGTATCCTCCAGCCTTTTTGGCAGCAGCGTCCGCTGCTTCGTTTCCTCTTACTACATCTGAGGATCCTTTGGCATGCCCTTTGCACATCATGATGGCCACTTCTTTCGGGAGAAGTACAGCTTTGATCAGTTCTTCAGACTTACTGATTACTTTTATGATCATCGGGCCCAGTGACTTTGCCTCGTGACCCACTCCAATTGCCAGGGTGATGTGATGTTCCGCTGTGCTTGATGACGCGTACCATTGGAGTTCTTCTGATGTTAAGAGACAGTGTGCAGCTGCACCCTGCTCGCCAAGGTAGATGTGTTTGGTTGTAAGGGTTTCAGTCAGACCCTCCTTTTCCTCCTCCCAAGCTTGGAGATACTCTTCATCTGGGGTGGCAAGGTAATTGTAGGTGACACCAGAGCTGACTCCACAGAGACTGTATGTAGAGGCACCCCTATATCATTCATGCCGAAATCTTTAACAGGGACATTTGAAACAATAGCGGACTTGTGACTGAAAGGCAAAACTTCCTCCAGAATAAAAGAATGGCTAGCTGCAGTGTCCCGCAGGATTTTTATAGGAACTTTAACACGGCCCCCTGGAAATGAAACAACCCCATCCATGACAAATGGACCAAAACTACCCAAGTCACAGGACCCAGACTCCACAGGTACATCCCGCTCTTGTTCCAGTTTGTTGACCAAAGCTACTGGTTTTGTATTTCGTTTTTTTAACACTGGACATCTTGCCACAATATGACCCGTGTTTTTACAGTAGTAGCACAATACCTCATCTGTCCCTTTCTCATGGTGCCTCTCAGATTTACCATCAGGTGCTACAGTCCATTTCCTCCCATCGACCGCAGGTTTACCAAGCACAGCCCTGTGTGTTAGAACATATTCATCCACTAAAACAGCAGCTTTGAATACATCAACAGTTTTATGTCCACTTAGGTACGTTGATACATTCTCTGGCAGACAGTCTTTAAACTCTTCCATCAGCACCAACTATTTTAACTGCTCAAAATTTTCTGTCTCAGTAGCTGTGCACCATCGATCAAACAAAGTCTCTTTCTCCCGAGCAAATTCCATATATGTCTGGTTTTCGGGCTTCCTCAATTTATGGAACTTCTGGCGATAAGCTTCCGGTACCAATTCATAAGCCTTAAGAACCGAAGCTTTTACTTTGTCAAAATCTTGACAGTCATCGCCGGAAGTAACAAGTACACTTTCTGCGCTTTACCAGTCAAGACACTCTGTAACAACAGGGTCCACATTTTTTTTTTTTTCGGCCAGTTCAGCGTAGAAGCCACCCGTTCAAACAAGACAAAATATTGGTCGACTTCCTTCTCATTAAAGGGAGGAACTAAGCGGATGTTTTCGCTTACATCAAAATCTGTGGACTTTTTGGCAGCTTGAGATGCCACACCAAGCTCTAACTCACGCATGCGAAACTCAAGCTTTTTAATCTCCAGGTCATTCTGCAGCTGAAGCTCTTTCTCCCTTAAGGACAGCCGCTGCAGCTCAACCTCCAACTCTTTAAGTCTGACCGCATCATCCACAAATTGACCTGACTGCTCGGGATTTTTAGGAGTACTCTCAACTTGGGGACTTCCGGTGAGGCACGGCGCCAACATGGCTGCTTAGCTCTCGGCTCTGCTCTACTCGGCTTACCTACCCCCATGTTATAGCCTTCATATGTCAACTAAACCTTGCCAGATAGTTTTGGAGAGGGCGACCAATAAATATGTCACAAGACCCGAGGCAAAACCTTCCTCATTCATCGAAGCAATCCAAAAAGAGTGCGGCGGAGAACAAGATGGAGGCGCAAGACCTGAGACCGACCACACCCGACAACACAGCGTCCGAGCTTGCTGGCATCAAAAACCTGCTGCACGGGATTGCAGCTGATGTGAGTAGTATGAAAACAGGCCTGGAGAAGCTACAAACCATTGTGGAACAGCTGGGGGCGCGAGTGACGGAGGCTTAAACTAGGATCTCTGATCTCGAGGACGCTAGCAACAGCCGAGGGGCTAGCATAGACTCCGCCATATCAAACTTAAAAAAGCTCCAGGATAAAATTACGTACATAGAAGATGCAAGCAGGCGGAATAATGTGCGTGTGGCAGGCATACCTGAGAACACAGAAAAGCAGGATTTAAGAGGCTTCATGCTTCATTTGTTGGCTGAAGGACTGGAGCTAGACGTGGATGCGGGATTTGAACTGGAGCGGGTCCATCGTGTCGGCCCGATGCGAGACGACAGTCGCAGCCGTCATGTCCTGGCTCGGTTTCTGAGATTCAGCGCAAGAGAGGCAGTTCTTCGAGCGGCCGGGAGAAGAGGAGAGTCGAGTGGCAAGCAACAGGATCTCCTTTTTTCAGGATCTTTCTCAGGATGTGCTTCAGCAACGTAGGAAGTTTGACATGGTGAAGAAACGGCTCCAAGAGCGCGGGATGTCATACTCCAAGCTGTATCCCGCGACTCTGAAAGTCTCGGTGAACAACAGGTCCCACACCTTCACCTCGCCAGATGCAGCAGCTGCCGTCCTCACAACGCAGGGCTGAACACCGGAATATAGGACTGTGTGTCGGGTTGAAATTCATGAAGACCAATATAGGTATGTTGATTAGTTATCCTCCTGGATGTTTATTACAAAAAACTGGACTCATAGCTGTTATTTCCACATCTGTCTCCAGAAAAGGCTACAAGGTCCTTTTTTTTTTGTTTTTTGTTTTTGTTCTGAGTAGCCTATATACACATGTATGGGCAGAGTTTCTATAATGAATGTGCCCTTTGTGGCCTGATGTTTTTTTTTGTTTTGTTTGTTTTGTTGTTTTTTATTTCATTTAATTTACCTCCTGGAAGACATAAATGTTCAGCTGTGGCTAATAGTTATTATGGGTCATATATGAAAATACATCTATGTGATAAAGGGAAAAAAGATTGGAGAGTGGGGTGGAGGGGAGCCGGGGCAGGCCAGGTGCCCCTTTCATCGTAGTTTAGTTAGAGTTGGAGAGCCTTAAGTTCTGCTTTCGCTCACTGTTGTCTTTTATATATGTTGCGTTAGGGTGTTTTTTGTAAGTGTGGAGTTTTATGTACGTTCAGTCCTTTCACAAGGGGGAGTTCTAACAGGACAGGAGACCTATAGGTATTCTTTGGTAAGCAGTGGGTACATAAGATTAAGTATTAGTCTCATTATACATCTGATAACAAATTATGGGGGAACTGGTTAGACTGACACCACTGAATGTTAAGGGTGCAAACTCAGCCATCAAAAGGAGGAAGATTCTCTTGTATCTTAAACAGAAAAATCCAGATCTGGTCTTCCTACAAGAGACTCATTTGGAGAAGAAGGATTCATTATTACTGCAAAGGGACTGGATTTAGAGAGTTCTTTACAGTGCCGGGTCTTCTAGTCAGAGGGGGGTTGCCATTTTAATTCGGAAGAATTTTAACATCAAAATATTTAAACAACAATCAGATGAAGAAGGGAGATGGATAGCTTTGGATGCTGAACTTTTTGGTATTAGTACACCTAATACCAAAAAGTTCAGCATCCAAAGCTATCCATGATGAACATATATGCTCCAACAGCAGACCTGCCAGGTTTCTTGTAGATATTAGCAATGCAATTACACAGTTTGGAAATTCATATATAGTATTAGGCGGGGACTTTAACAAAGTTAGGGATCCTAAGGTTGATAAAATGTACAAATGGGGTGTCACTCGGCCCTCACAGGCACAAAAAGCAATTGATACAATGGAGGAGGAGCTAGATTCAGTCACCCTTCAGACAAAGAATTTACTTTTTATTCCCATCCTCATACATCTTATTCAAGAATAGATTATTTCTGATTTCAAGATCATTGCTCTCTATCACTGAACAAACAACAATAGGTACTATCTTAATATCCGATCATGCACCGGTGGGGATGGCACTATGTTTAGGCCAGTTACCCAAGTGTCGGTCCACTAGGTGGCGATTTAACTCATCCCTGCTCAGAGATGAGCATTCAGTAGAATTTATTAAAAGCGAGATACTGGATTATTGGTTGAATAATGAAGGCTCAGTGTCAAATCCAGCAGTGGAGTGGGATGCTTTTAAGGCTGTGATTAGAGGCCGACTCATCCAGCATTGTTCATATTTGAAGAAGAGATCGGTTCAACGTCTCCAGGAACTGGAGGTTGACATTAAAAAAATGGAAAATGTGCATTCCACTCAATCTGACCATTCCATTCTTCTTGAACTAAATAAATTAAAAGTCGAATACAACTCTATATTACAGAAGAAAGTCGAATATACATTATTCAGAACTAAACAAAAATATTATGAACAAGGGGAGAGAACAGGGAGATTTCTTGCACAGAGAGCAAAGGCAGCAGTATGCTCAATCAATTATATCTGGGGTGCAGAATCATGGCGGTGACTTGAAAACAGATGACATGGACATAAATGCTATGTTTGCCACATTTTATCAAAGTCTTTATAAATCAGACAACCCTAATACTCAAGATATTAGTTCTATTCTATCCACTGTAAATTGCCCAACTCTATCACAGGAGGAACAGGACCGAATGGGAGCAGACATTACATTGGAAGAAGTTAAAAAGGCTATACAGGACCTGCAGGGTGGGAAATCTCCTGGGGAGGATGGCCTCCCAGCTGAATTTATAAAGTTTTTTCAGATATCTTGCCCCAAAACTCCATAGAGTTTATAAGGAGGCCTTAGAGAAGGCTCTCTTCCAGATAGTATGCAGATGGCTTTAATAACTTTAATACATAAAAAAGACAGAGATCCACAGCAATGTGGCAACTACCACCCTGTATCACTGATCAATGCCGATGCTAAGTTGCTTGCCAAGATTTTAGCATCTAGGTTGGAGGTTTTTTTTACCAAAACTCATTCACCCGGACCAGGTCGGTTTTATTAAGAATAGGACTTCATCTGATAATTTACGCAGGTTGCTTCACCTCATGTGGCAAGCTGGAAATGAAACAGACATAACAGTAGCTTTTCGCTGGATGCTGAAAAGCATTCGACAGGGTGGAGTGGGCGTTCCTATTTCAGTCGTTAGAAAAATTTGGTATTGGTTCTTCTTTTATTAACTGGGTTAGATTATTATGCTACAATCCCAAGGCATCTGTAGTAACAAATGGCAGGAGGTCTCCCCCTTTTCAGCTTCATAGAGGGACAAGGCAGGGTTGCCCCCTGTCCCCCTTAATATTTGCTCTGGTTCATGAGCCATTAGCAATTGCTATTAGGCGAAATAATAATATAATGGGCATTAAGGCTGGCAGCAAGGAGCACAAACTGCTTCTGTACGCGGATGATATTTTGTTACTGTGCAGGTGCCCATCAACAATATACCTCATATCCTCACTCTGATCAACTCATTTTCAGGTGTCTCTGGTTATAAAATAAACTGGTCAAAGTCTGAAGCGATGCCCCTGTCGAGAGTCTGTCCACCTAGCATCAGGCAGGGATGGCAGTTTTCATGGCAGCCATCTGGCCTGACATATTTGGGTATAAAGATCACTCCACGCCTGGATAATATTATGACAATCAATCTTCTCCCTTTAATTCAGAAAATAGAGCTTATGTTACAAAACTGGACAAAATTGGGACTGTCACTTCTAGGTAAAATTAATATTTGAAAGATGATAATAGTTCTCAAAATTAATTACATAAGTAATATGCTACCGTTAAGCATGCCACACAATGCGCTATTGAAATATAATGAGGCCGTATATAGCTTTTTATGGGTGGGCAAAAAACCATATATAAACCAGACAAAACTGTATGCCGCTATTGAGGATGGAGGACTTGGCCTCCCCCAC
>NW_022045102.1:300000-392191 GCF_900880675.1 Sparus aurata
TATGACTCAGTAAGGTATTACTTTTTTTGTTATTTAACAAAATCAGAGATTTAAGCAAAGAGCTCAGTCCCAGGAGAAAAGGAGCCAATTTAGGTAGTGATTTTGCTCATTTTTGTTTGTAAATAAAACATTTTGCATAGGATAACAAAGTTCATCATCTGTTCAAGAGCATTATCTTTTGGGTTAACAACAAATACCATGTTCAAGAGTAAGAGAATGGACAGAGAGCAGCATAAAAAAATGAGATTCAACATCACTCCAAAACTTTTTATATCACAATAAAAAAACAGATGTAAAGTCTTCATTGGTTTTTGCCTCCATGCTTAGCACATTGATGACGCATGCGCGGTGCGACTCTGTGGTGGCTGGTGCTGCCGGTGTTCTGTCTGTCCAGGACGAATCAATCTGTGTTCGTTTGGTAATGCCTCACTGAATGTTTGGTATGCAGCTGTTTCTGTCTGAAATAGTTGAGTTTCGTTTTGATCGAAAGTAAAGCGAGTTACACAAACCTCTCGTCCAGCGTCCTTTTTATACACAACAGCCAGATAGGGTGTTTTCCCGCTACATATTAAGGCCTGTTAACGGTGTGTTTTAGCTGGTTTTCGCCTGGAAGGCTTGCTGGAAATCTGGCACTGTTTTGAATGGAGTTAAACTGTAAGAACGCGCCGTTCACAAACGCCAGAATGAACACGTTCACACAATAACGTTCATCAGGCAGAAATACAGTACGTTCAGTTCACGTTCGCCCAAAATATGAACGAGTTCATGAACGATCGTTCATTGAACGGCCGGGTCTCAGGCTATTCAACCCCCGTCTTCCTCCTCCTCTTTTTAATTACTCTTGTGTAGAGGACCGAAAATAGCAGATCTGACTACATGCAAGTTACTGTTAGATCGCCTCGGTCATCGGCTTAACTTGTATTGGGCTGCTTGGCCGTAACATAATAATAATAAAGCTGTCACTCACCTCACCGCAGTATCGTTGTCTTCCTCCTGTCATCTGAAAATGTCCCGCGATTTCCAACGGTACATCAGATAACTTCCTGTTTGTGGTTTCAAAATAAAAGCTGTCCGGTGTGTTAATATGTTTAACATGATGCTGTTTGGGGCTTCTTCTATTTTTTTCTCTCTAAATTTTTTACCGAGGTCCGGACCTCGGTGACCTCATAGCTGGCTACGGCCCTGCTTACATCTCAACATCTCTAGCAGAATGACAATATGTTGCCTCAAATACGTTGTTGACTTACCTTAGAACAGATGTAGACATCCTTGTTGATTTTATCCACGTTTAGTTGGTGTTGTGGTCTACCGCATAACTTTATCCAAAGCAGACACTTATCTCGGTTGAGATGTGGCTTGGGAAAGGGTAAAAAATACACCCCATCGTCCAGCCTCTCAGGATACCTAATGTCAGAGTTGCATGTACCCCATGCACACCGTTTGACCATTTTTAACTTACAATGTCAAGAAAAAACATATAAAAACGAGTGACAACTGACTAACCGCAATGCATTTCAAGGACGTGGAAGCAGAGAATGTCCGAGTATATTGGGTTAGCTATGCTCACTGTGATTGGCTTATCGCGTTTGTGGGCGGGGCTTAGTCATCGGGCAATAGGGTTCCTAGCACCGCTGGTCCTAGGAAACGCGTATGCTTGCATATGCGTTCCCTCGGCCCCTTGGGCTTGAACTCCTAAAAATCTTTACAATTACAATAGGGTTCCTAGCACCGCTGGTCCTAGAGTTTCTGTGAAACTCCGCAAAATGCGTATGCAAGCATACCAGCGGACCAGCGGTGAGAGAGGCGATGAGGAGTGCTGCGCTTAAGGACTGAGAAAAACGCTGCTCTCACACAAATTCTGTGAAGAAATACATGTGATTTGCTGAATTTATAGAAGAGAAACAACAAAAATATCCATCTTATCACGCTAGTATCGATCCGATACCAATACTCTTCTTGGTATCGATAGTATAGATATTTGGATAGATCTGCCCACCCCTAGATAAAAGTCCAATAAAACAGTTCAAAGTCTTATCTGTGGGCGGAAGGTGGCAGCACATGTACAGCCGCCGGCGGGGTTGGATCTGTTGCCGGGGGGCGCCAACACGTCCTCGGTTAGGTCCATAATCTCCAGGCCCACCGTCCCGGCGTCCTCGGTGCCATGGCGTCCGCAGTTCTCCGCATACCCGGCGCCCTCGGTGTCATGGCACCGCTGTCTTCAGCATTCCTTGCGTTCACCATTCCGGCCCCCGCCTCTTGGCATTCTGGTGCCGTTGGTGTTACGGTGCCGCCGTCCCCGGTGCCCGCCGTTCTGGTGCTGCCATTTGCCCTCACGCCACCTTTCCTTTTTAAAGGCTCACCAATCTCTCTCAGGTGTGGTGATTTGATTTAGGGGTGTCACAACTAGCAAGGTTTTTTAAAATAAAAGCACACACTCCCAGTGTACAAGACATGCAATAAAAACACACAATTAAAATTACACACTAAAAAACATATTACAAGTTAAAAACACTGGGAGTTTAAAATACACAATAAAATTACCTTACCCCTGTGACATCCCCCCATTGTTTGACGTTGTCAGTCCCTGCAACGCAAAAATTCACTCCATCCCTGTACCTTTCCGGTGGTCGGCCCAATTTAGGCCGAGAGGAGCGTCGTGGTACTGCTTCCAGCTCTCCATATAAAGGACTCTAAAATAAAGGAAAATTTTTTAAAACATTAACCGGACACTTAGCCTCCCCAGCCAGAGCTCCTGTGATCCTAGTGACCCTGATATCTGCTCCTTCAAATCACAATATTTCAGATCATCCCCAGGCATCATCATGATTTCTGTTTCTTGGTTTGCACAGCTGCTCTCAAGGCCTGACCCTGCCAACAACGCCAAATTTGTAACGCAGGAGTTTTATGGTGTGTGTGTGTGTGTGTGTGTGTGTGTGTGTTTAAAAAGTTAAAATGATGTATTAAAAAATAAAAAAAATAAAAAAGGTGTTTAGTTAAAGTTGATTACATTTAAAAAATCTGGCGGGAGAGCAGTTGTTAAAACCAAGAAACCTGTTATGGTTTTGTACCAGATCTGAGCCCAAAAGAACAACTCAGAACCACAGGTAACAGTGAATAATAGTCTTTTAATGTTCAAACGTGGCACACAAGTGTAGGTGGTGGTGGTGGGGGGGGGTGCGAGGTCCCGGGGTCCCGACGTGGCTAGTTAGGTCACCAGTGAAGATGAGGGTGATGGTGGCATGGTGTGGCGTCTGCTGCAGAGCAATGGCAGTGATGCGGCTAGTCCAGAAGCAGGCGGTGGAGAAGCAAACACAGGCTGCTTGGTAGCACGGCAATCTGAGGCAAAGTGAAAGAAACACAAGGGTATTAGCCACACTAGCTAGTACTGGAACACAGAGTCAGAATACAGATTAGAGCCAGGAGATGAACAACCACGTATACTGAAGCAACGATCTGACAGCAAGCAGGAGGGAATCCAGAGGCTATATAGGGAGCTGATTGCAGAGTGGATTCACCTGGCTGCTGCCTGTTGGAGAGAGACCACACCCACATGCACACACACAAGGGGAGAGACACAGGAGGAGCAATACAGACAGGGGAAACAACACAAACACCAGGAAGAAGGCGGGGCTGCCATGATGGGATCATGACAAAACCACAGATTCTTGAACAGGATGCACGCTGATATTTATTCGAAGAATAAAATCAGGTCAAAACCACAGGTGAAAGTCCATAAAAACGATAAGACGTGGGAGCTAGTAAAAGGGGCGCTGAAAGGCTAAAATGAAAGAGCTAAAACCTAAGGGGCGATAAAAGTCCAATAAAACAGTTCAATGTGTTATCTGCGGGGTTGGCTCTGTCGCCAGGGAAGTAGTGCCAACACATCCTCGGTTCAGCGCCCTCTCCAGGCCAGCGCCCACCGTCCCGGCGTCCTCGGTGCTACGGTGTCCGCCGTCCTCGGCATCTCCGGCTCTCACCATTCCGGGCCCCCGCCTCTTGGCGATCTGGTGCCATTGGTCAAACATATTAAAAGTTAAAAACACTGTCAGTGGTTGGATCAGATGAAACAGGCTGTACAGGTGAGATCAGGTGTTCATATCAGGTCTGACCTCACTAAGGACTTCTGGTCAGGTTTAACACCAGCTGTGTCCCAATTCAGGCAGGGTCCTTCGAAGAGACCTGCAGGCAGCGTCAGCCTGTTGTCAAATGGGACGGTCTACCCCTCGCAGCATTTCCTGGTTGCGTCACCAGATGTTCCCGCCTCTACTCGTACGTCACTGTTTCTGCAGCCCAGGTCTGTGAAAGTGACAAGAAGAGTAAAGTTTGACTGTCAGATCTGTTCGAGCTTCAGGAATTCCTGATTTCCTTTTTAATCCTCCTGCTTGTGGAGGAAGAGGAGAAGCGGCTCTGGTTTATCTCCGGCTGAGAGGACCGTGGAGAGGTAAACCTGTTATTGAACCCACAGTAATGTTATCAATATTATCATTATTAGCTAGCTAACAGTTTGGGGTAATTAACATACAGATACATTATGTTAATGCTGACATATAAACTGCTGATCACCACTTAGGGTTTTATTTTAATTTTAAAGGCGTTATTCCTATTTAAAGTGTTTAGTAGATAGGTAAGGGTTAGTTTGGTTTGTTGTAATATTCTATTATCATTATTATTATTATTATTATCATTAATATTATGAAATTATAATTCTTGCCTAACATTCCTAATGGCATGGCAACCGTGGATGAAGTCAGAACTGCAGACCCAGTTGACGGACGATGTGGTGGACAGAGGAGACTGGACCCCCAAACACCCTGAGTACCGACCCAGATGATGTCCCACTGACACCATCCAGCCCAGCAGCACTGCAGGGACTCCTGCTCAGCCTGTTACTGTACATCATCTCTAACTGTTTTAATATTGTTTTTAATCATAATTGTTTTTATTAATAGTGAATAATAATCTGTAAATAGTTATTTATGCTGTAATCTTGTAAATAGTTGTAAATGTTAAGACCTTAATAATAAAAGAATACATTGAATTCCTTGTTGTCCCTGAAAAGTAGCACTTGATGCTGTTTGCTGTTCTAAATTGTACTTAAGCTGTAAGTACTGAATGAAATAGACAACATGTAACAATAGAACAATATTTTATTTCATCAATAATATTAAATGAACACTTCATAACTAAATAACAGTTATAATATAAGGATTGTCCTCAGGAGCAGAGAAGAGCCTCTCCATCCTTTCTGCAGCCTCATTTCCTCTTACTCCCTCCTCCTCTTCCTCCTCGGCCCTGGCTGCCTCTCCTCCTCATCATCATCATCCTCCTCCTCCTGGTCACTTGGTGGGTCCTCAGGGATGGAGGCAGTTGGGGGGCAGTGGAAGACCTCTGTCCTAACACCTCATCCATGAGGACAAACCAGGACCCAATAGCAGTGCTGGGCCTCCCGCTGACCCTCTGCTGTCCCTGGATATTAGCAATCCTAAGGCAGTGGAAATCAGTCACGTGAGCAAAGTATTTATTAACTTGCATGGGTGAAACAAATATAATTTAGTTTCCACACCATCATTCAAACCTGCAGCTACTTTGTACTTGTTCTTTAAATGGTCCCACTTGTTTCTGGCCTGCTGGGCTCGACCTTCCCCTGCAGGCCCGTTGTTTCCAGAACTGTTCTGAACGCAGAGAGAAACAAGAGAAAAGATAAATGCAAGATCACATTAACACAGGGATGCAAAGATGTAGTGGATTGGATTAGTATTGGATTTGTATTGGATTTGTATGGCGCTTTTCAAGTCACCCAAAGCGCCTGACAGGGTTCCAGGTTCCATTCATTCACACTCAGTCATACTGGTGGTGGTAAACTACGATAGTAGCCACAGCTGCCCTGGGGCAGACTGACGGAAGCGTGGCTGCCATTCAGCGCCTACAGGCCCTCCAACCACCACCTCAAACATACAGCAGTCATACACATTCACACGAGGCAAGGTGGGTGAAGTGTCTTGCCCAAGGACACAATGACCATGAAGCAGTTGGCCGGGCGGGGATCGAACCGCCGACCCTCCGAACATAGGCCGACCCACTCTACCACCAACAGGTTAAATTTAAACTGAGTTGAATTAAAAGCCAGAATGTGTTGCAGTCCAGATACCTCATATTACCCCCTTCGAGGCCCTTTAGGTCTCGAAAAAGCCTGCAAGCACATTCGCAATGATACATTTCTGTCCAACTCCAGTCGCAGCTTGTCTGTTTTCAACAAAGGACTCCTCATCCAATGCTATTACTAAGTTTAGAATCCTATTTTGAACAGCAATTTAGGGAAAGCTAATTACTTAATTTCTTATTAAGGCCCTATAGCACCTTATTTTAAGTTACTTTATGACTAGATAAACTCATTATTTATCCTAATTAGATCGAATTCGGCTACTCTTAGCCTCACCTGCAGGACTCCCCTCAGGTACACTTCTTTTCAGCAAACTCTGAAAAGTCCCTCTTACTCCTGAAATCTTTGCTTATGGCTTCTCTGGTGTAGTTGTAAGGGAATCCCACAAATCGACTGTTGCATCCCATTTCAAAAATATACCCCTCCTAAGGTGTATCAAAAAGAAATAGGAAACCTTACTAAACAACTATGGAGAATCCACGCCTTCAAACCATTATAGGCAGGGGAACTCCTTTTCAATTTAAAAGTCCCAATTACCATTTATCTTTTAATTAAATGACCATATGCCAATCGGCCATTGAACTCCAAAACTCTTATAGGTCCTATTTTCAACTATTAATAAAAGTATACATATTGCGATGCAATAGTATAAAGGCTAAAACTTAGATTATTAAGATTATTGCTCATTCCTTTGTTCATTTGCAATTATCACAGGATTACGTCAAATACAACTATTTCCACACAACATATGGGTATACATATATATGAGAACACCGAAATCGGTCTAATTCTACATAACATCACAGATATATCATTTTTCAATATTAATTGAACTCTCGCTCTTCAGCACCGTTGCCATTTAGGGTGGCATGTTGTTTGTAACATTCTGAAATCAATGCATTTTCTTTTAGTCCGTTTGTCCTTTCCTGTCCAGGGCCCGCAAGTCTTTTTACTGTCCATGTTTGTATCTCTGAGTCCATTTGTTGTCCACACTCGGGTCCCTGGACAGGTAAATCTCTCTGTTGTCCTGCTGAGAAGAGAGAGAACACCAACCAGTATCTTTGTTGATAAAAGCATCAAGTAACATATATGCAATAAAACATCCACCACTGTTACTGATATTTAGATCAGACGTGTCCAAACCCCTATTCCAGGAACAGAGCACTTATAGTATGTCATACTATCCTCCCATTTTAATATCCTGCATTTTCCGAAGTTCCAATTTTAATTTTCAATTTTGGCCTTCAATCTACGTTGACAATTTGTTATTATTTATTCCCCCTTAGTCTATTCTGATTCCTATTTCAATGTTTGGACACTTCTGCTCCAAGCAACGCTGCTGTTGTCTCTAGCTGTTATGAGTACCAACTCATTGGTTATTTCATGTTATAACAACTAGATAACCAACTTTTATCAAATAAAAACAAAAACGAAAATATAACGTCAGTTGAATAGTCGATACCTAAAGGTAAGAATGTCATAACTTCAAAACAAATGATAAAATATACCAAGGTTAAATATTCAGATTGGGTACATATCAATCATCTCGCCTTCTATCACTCCTTCTTCTGAATCATTCCTATCCAGTAATGGCATCTGAGTTTGATCACCCTGCATTACTACTCCAACCCACCGCAGTATCATGGCCTTGGCAAAAGTCACCATCAAGGTGCAAAAACAAAACATTACACACAATGCCAGGATGAGCACCGCCAGCAGTCGAGCCAACATGGCACCCATTGGTCCGAATTTAGCTTGTAGCCAAGCATTTGCAGACCGTCCTGATCCTTCGGAGGAGCCAAACGCATCTCTGATGTGACGCAAGGCATCTAACACACTGGTCATAATATCTGAATTATCTGGGATCAAAGGGTAACAAGCATCTCCCGTCAAATTTAAAGCAATACACAGGCCTCCTTGCTTGGCCAGAATGTAATCCAGAGCCATGTCATGTTTCAATAATGTCAATCTATGACTTCTCTGAGTATTAGACAAAGTCTCAAAACCCTTTATAGTCTCATTTGCAAAACCTTGCAGTGTGTAGGTGACATTATCAATATGATCAGCTAAAAATGTTACCCCGTACCAGGGAAATAAGCCCAGTCCCCATTACTCACCCAAGCTTATCCTCCAATGATAGGCCGCCAGATTGTTGAATTGTGCCAGCTCTTTCCTTTTTCTACTACCGGGACTGTCATTAGATTTAGTCTTGTTGAATTCCTGTTCCTTCCCGACAGCCAAAACTTCATACGGAAGTTTCAATTTTGCCATATAACAACATCCAGTCCATCCATAAGGTAAAAACAAGTAGGCAGTTTTACCACAAACCCACCAAATGTCTTTAAAACTTCCTATAGTTACGTTAACTGGAATTTCTTGATGTATCACCCTTAAAGTTTTACTCAATCGCGAATCTGGCACATGAAAGGTTACTTGATGCGGACCTCTATCCATGCGTCGTCCTTGCCTACCAAATCGCATTATGTAACCGTTACATTCAGAAATTCCCATAAACATACCTGCTCCCCCATGAGTATCATTTGAACAAAAACAGTCTTCTGCTTTCACAGTTTTTACATCCATTTAGTTCAGGGACTGCCTTCGTGACATCCTCAAGTTGATCAAGCAAATTCGCATATGGTAATTGACCTAACCACTGGCATGCACCTTGGGGTCTAAATAATCCGA
The DNA here is from genome assembly GCF_900880675.1 of Sparus aurata. Taxonomy (NCBI): domain Eukaryota; kingdom Metazoa; phylum Chordata; class Actinopteri; order Spariformes; family Sparidae; genus Sparus; species Sparus aurata. Next base: position 308,849 of record NW_022045102.1, read on the forward strand.
CCGATTTAGACATCCACATGTTTTGTGGTGAATTTTGTTTATACAGCAACCATGACAATGCATACGATTGACAAATGCGATTCAGTGGCTCAGGGACTGTTTCCATGATTGACGGCCAGGTATTTGGTGTTGGTATCCTAACTACACACGGACAACCCTGTCTGGTAGATGCTCTTACAGAGTGCGTTAGCTGTTGGAACCACATGTTCTTACTTGCCCACGGATCGGTGATCTGTAATACCAAAGAATCAAACCCAAATGCCTTCCATTGAGCTTCTCGTTTCTGTACTGTATGGACAGATTCAATCACATCCTCTTGTGACCAGTCAATGTCGGTTAGATCACTTGCTTCATCAGTTATGGTTGACAAAGTCGAAACAGGCAGTTTTGTGTCATCCTCTCCAGGCACTGGTGTACCAACAAATGAGTTTAAAGTATTCACCAATTTCTTCTTCACAATAATCGGAATAGTGTCTACTTCTAGAATGGACTTTTGAGTTACATTTATAAAGTTGATTGGTTCTGGGGCTGTTATGATAGAATCTGGCGTTGTTTCGACAACCTCTGTCTTTACCAAAGGTAACATTGTTGTATTGTTAACAACTACTTCTACTTCTCCTGCTACTTGTATCTGTCCTTCCATCTTACTGGAAGTTTCGTTCTTCAGGGATTCTATTCCTGCTGTCTTATGTGTAAAAGAGGTCGGCTTAACTTGAGTGGAGGCTACTATTGTCATCTGTGTAACATTTATCTCTTCCAAAATCATAAACAAAGAGGTACTTCGAGTTGGAGTGTCTATCGGTCTGTCGTGGTGAAGAGAGAGCTGAGTCGAAAGGCGAAGCTCTCGATTTACCAGTCAATCTACGTTCCGACCCTCACCTATGGCCATGAACTTTGGGTCATGACCGAAAGAATAAGATCCCGGATACAAGCGGCTGAAATGAGTTTCCTCCGCAGGGTGGCAGGGCGCTCCCTTAGAGATAGGGTGAAGAGCTCTGTCACCCGGGAGGAGCTCAGAGTAGAGCCGCTGCTCCTCCACATCGAGAGGAGCCAGCTGAGGTGGCTCGGGCATCTGTTTCGGATGCCCCCTGGACACCTCCCTCGGGAGGTGTTCCTGGCATGTCCCGCCGGGAGGAGACCCCGAGGAAGACCCAGGACACGCTGGTGTGACTATGTCACTCAGCTGGCCTGGGAACGCCTTGGGATCCTCCTGGAAGAGCTGGAGGCAGTGTCCGGGGAGAGGGAGGTCTGAGTGTCCCTGCTCAGGCAGCTGCCCCGGATAAGCGGACGAAAATGGATGGATGGATGGATGTCTCTCCACACCGGAGGAATTCTACTTATAGTGTTCCATTTAGTACAACTGCAAGGCAATTGAACCAAATGTCCTATCCTAGCTTTTACTGTTGTCCATCCTGGAATTAAAGTTGCATGGGATGCCTCAGGCACACTGGTAGTTACTTGGGGTGCACGTGAGCTTTCGGGCATTTCGATCTCAGTCCTCAAACCGTTTGGGCCTGGTTCTTTGTCGAACAGGCCTCGGGCTCCATGCTCTGACCGTATCTCCCGTATCTTCCGCAGCACTGCTGTGTCTCTCTGGAATCTTTGGCGGGTCACTTCCTGGGGCAGTATGTTCTGCTGCCTTTGCCCTGTGTTGTGAATTGATGTCATCAGGTCTTTTCTCCTGTCCATTGTCTGAGAGGACATTCCCGGTCTCGCCAGGAGCACACACACCGTTATCGTGAATATCCACGACATTATCAATCTGTTCTTCTGGATCTTGAACGTGGGTGTCCTCTCGAGCTTCTGTTTCTCGAATCTCTTCCTCGGGTGCTCCTGTACTTTCAACATCTTGATCCTCCGGAGATAAGGTTTCTTCTCGTGGTGCCTTGATACAGTGTGATAAGTGATACCACATCGGCGACCCTTTAACCTGGACTGCTGTTCCAGTGCTGCGAAAGACTTCATAGGGACCTTCCCTGCGTTCATTGAACCATTTCCTTCTGAACACTTTCACAAAGACCTTGTCTCCATGTTTCACTGTGTCCCTTTTTTCCTCCTCGAGCCTCTCTAGCACCTCCTCCTGCTTTTGCCTGTCGGAGACATACGTGAATATACGCCTATGTAAATTAGTCAAATATTTAACATACGCCTTCATTTCATCTTCCAGCAGGGATAGGCTTGGACCCTTTCCACTTGTGCGCAAACAAGTTGTCGGCATCTGTCTACCGGTGACTAATTCATGAGGCGTCATACGCAAATCTTGAAGTGCGCTCGAGCGACAAGCCATCAGCGCAAGTGGAAGCGCCGCTACCCAATTTAGACCTGTGTGCTGGCAGATTTTGACAATGCGATTTTTCAGAACCCCATTCATTTTTTCACAAATACCCTGGCTTTGAGGGTGATAGACTGCTCCTAAACGTTGTTGAATTCCTAATTTCTGTAGGATCAATCTCACCGTTTTATCCACAAACTCTTTTCCATTATCTGAGGGTATTCAATCTGGAAGTCCCCATCGGCTTATGACCTCCCGACATAAGAACTTGGCAACCGACTGAGCATCTTTCCACTTGGTAGGACAAGCCTCAGGCCATCGCGAAAATCTGTCTACGACCACTAGCATGTATCTTTTACCTCCCACTGGTCTTATCCTGTCAACAAAATCCATAACTAGCTCCCGCATGGGGCCTTTTGGAGTTGGAATGTAGCCAGGGGGGACCATTACTCCTTTCCTGACATTGTTTTTCAAGCAGATTGTACATCTGCCTATAACATGATCAATATGTTCAAGCAAATATGGTGCCCAAAAACCATACTCTTGTCGGATTTTTCTGTTGGCCTCCCCCCTTGCAACATGGGCTTGCCCATGTGCTTCTTGAATCAACATGCCCAATAGGTCTGAGGGTGCGACTATTAACCCCTCATGACTCCTCCATAAACCTACGGCATTTTGGCTTGCACCTCTGTCTACCCATAGTTGTTTGTCTATGGCCTGAACTGTTTCTTGCATAAGAATTACCTCTCTGAGCGTAATTTTGTCTTCTAGGTCCACCACATGGGTGACCAAAAGTACCTTATTCGACGTGTTTGCTCCTGTGATTGCTTTTGCAGGTTCATCCGCTGCTTTGTTTCCCGTGTTACTCGAGACATATCTGATCTATGTGCTGCACATTTAGCTATGGCTATTTCTTTGGGTTTCATCATAGCATGTAATAGTTTTATTATCTGTTCATGGTGTTGTATTGGAGAACCATCCGCTTTTTTAAATCCTCTGTTCTTCCACACTTAACCGAAAAGATGACAAACACTGCACGCATAAGCAGAGTCTGTATAAATTGTTACTCGTTTGCCCTTTGCTAATAGACACGCTTCCGTTAATCCGACTAGTTCAGCCAGTTGTGCTGAAGCAGGCTGAGGTATTACTTCAGCTTTATCAACAACAAATACCGATTCTTGAGCCCTGATTATTGCATAGCCAGCACTTAATTTCTCTCCAATCCGATAACAAGAGCCATCAGTCCAGTACTCTATGTCTGCCTCTCTCAATGGGAGGGCATGCAAGTAAGATCTGAGCCTTGAATATTTTTCTGCCTCCTGCACACAATTGTGTGGCTCTCCGTCTTCTGGAGTTGGCAAATGTTCAGCAGGATTTACGGTGTTGCACCTGGCTAAAGTGACATCTTCTTCTTCTAGTAGCCTGTGATAGTCTCTAAGCATAGAGACTGTTAAGGAGTATTTACCATGATTTAATAAATTCCTCAAACTATGATGCGTCAGGATTGTTACAGGATAACCCATCGTTAAAGCTGATGCTTTTTCATACATCAAATAAACTCCTGCCATGGCTCTATGACATACTGGTAACCCTAATTCCACTTCTGAATAAGCAGTGGAATAATAGGCAACAGGTTGAGGACTTGTCCCCGTACCTGTTGGCTGACAAAGGACAGCACATGCAAACCTACCCCCAATGGACGTGGATACGTATAACACAACATTTTTAAAGTAATCTGGTAGTGCAAGTGCTGGGGCTTCCTGTAATCTGTGTTTAATTGTTTCAAATGCCACCTGGACTTCAAGGGTCCAAGTGAGGTTACCGTGGAGCTTATCGTTCCCTGTTTCCTTTATCATTGCTCTCAAAGGTTTAGCTAACTTAGCATATTCTTCAATCCATGCTGAGGAATAACCGGCAATGCCAAGAAATGTCATCATTTCTCTAACTGTTCTAGGCTTTGGGATTTTTTGAATGGTGTCTAAATGACTATCTGAAATACGTCGATGTCCCTGAGTTATTGTTTGGCCCAGATAAGTTACCCGTTTTTGTACATATTGCAGCTTTTTCTGGGAAACTTTATGTCCTTTTTCAGCCAAAATCTGCAGTAATTTGATTGATTCCTCATGACACGTTTCTTTGTCTGGGGAACAAATGATAATATCATCCATGTAGTGAATAACAGTACTCTTTAATATCTGACCTATATCCGTTAAATCTTCTTTCAATATTTTGTTAAATACATGAGGGCTGTGTTTGTATCCCATAGGCAGCCTCTGATATTGATAAAACTGTCCCTGATAGGTAAAACCGAACAGTCCCTGAGATTCGATACTGAGGGGAATACTGAAGAAAGCGCCACACAAATCTAATACTGTGAAATGTGTAGCTTGCGGAGGAACTTGGGCCAATAATGTGTGTGGATCGGGTACCTCTGCCGGAAAGTCAGCCACCACTTCATTCACTGCTCTTAAATCGTGCACCAAGCGGTAAGAGCCATCTGGTTTTGTTATAGGTAACAGCGACGTGTTGCCCTGAGGATTTTGAGTAATCTTCAAAACTTGTGCTTGCAGCAGCCTTTAATTTGTGGTTCAATTCCCCGGATGGCCTCCTCCTTTAGGGGGTACTGTTCTTTCCAGGGAGGCCGGGCTCCGGGTCGGAGCTGAACTGTCACCGGCTGAGCTGATTTCACAAATTCAATATCCGTGCTGTGTTGTGACCACATGCTCTTTGGGACCTTCTGCAACATCTCGTCTTTGAGGCAATCCGTATCTGACATGACACTGGACATTGATTCCTGTGTCAATTGTACGGCCTGCGGCTGTCCCACTCCTTGGGCGGAGATCATAATTTTTATGAACTTCTGTTTTTTACTTTCCCAGATAGCTGGGTTTTCTGCCGTTCAAACAAAGGTGGCTGCTTCTGATTCTGCCATCATTGCTGCTAGATGTTTTTGTTCATAATGTTTGGCTATCAGCAGAGTCACATGTGGGATTCCTCCTTTAATGTCATATTCTTTGCCAAGATATTTATCCTTGTTTATTTTCATAGCTGCTCCTTGTGGTCCCACAATTATGCAATCAGAGGTTAGCCGAGCTTGTTTTGGTTGTTGACTCAACCATTCATCAAAACCTGGTTGTGCTTCATACTTAAAGTACTTGAGCATGCAATGATGTGGGTATTCTAGGAGTTGGGCCTCAGGTATGTTTTCCGAGAGAAATTTCCACCACAATCTGACTGGTTCAGTAGTTCTTCGCTGAGATTTCCAATCCAAAATACTGAAGGGCCTTCTGACTCTGTTGTCAGAGGTAGCTGGTGGTGGGCATCGTATGGCACATCGATCAGACAGCTGTCTGGTGTGCATCGTATTGTGCAATTTGATCTACATAAAGCATCCCTTCCCAAGAGTGCAATGGGAGTGTGTTCTGAAACCAGTATAGGGATTGTAATTTTTTGATTTTTATAGCAGAGCTCAATTGGTTTGGTGGTGGGTATCAGCTGTTTTACGCCCTCAAACCCAACTGTCCGTACAAATTTGCCGGACATGGGGAGATGTGTAGCATCTTCAGGTCGGATACAGGTGAAAGTTGCTCCGCTGTCCACCATCACTTTCAATGGTAGATTGTTTACTTTCACCGATATTGTTGGATCTCGTTCCGGCCCTGACACTACCAGCTGACACCTCCCCGTCGGGTCTTCTGGGCATCCCTAGAATCCAGGCTCTGGGCCCCTATAAAGGTTTGCTGGTCCCCGGGATGCATGCACTTGACCTCTGAATCCTCCTCTGAGGCCTCCTCTGTAGCCTCCTCTGAGTCCTCCTCTGGGATAGTCCCTGTTTGGCTGGTTACATTCTCTAGAAAAATGACCAAAGTGTCCACAAGTATAGCAGGGTCCTGGAAGTTGCGGATCACCTGTATTAAAATTCTCCCTTCCTCCTCTTCCGAAGTTTCCACGTCCTTGTCCTCTCCATGTCGGCGGCTGATTGATATTTGGCTGTGGAGCAGGGGCGATAAGGAGTGATGGTGGTGGCTGTGGCAGCTGATACTGAAGTTGAATTGACTGTAGCTGTGGTTGATTTGGTTGAGCTGGCTAGGGCTGGTCCGGTATGATTACAGCTTGCATTTATTCCTTCTTTTTTATTGTCAGTCAACTGTATTTGATTGAGTTTCCTGAGAATTTCCTGGTCTTGTTCTCGCTGAGCTTGTTCCTTCTTTCGGTATAACTCGACTTGGTGAGCTACATGGTCTGTGTAGACACTTTTTGTCACACTCCGCAGTCCTACAATCTCCGCTAATTTACTTTTCACTTGTACAGGCAGCCCTTCTTGTAGTTTGGCTCGCAGAATTGATCGCTCCATCTGGTTCAGATCTGGATCATTTCCAGTTACATTTCTCCACATTTGATGGGCTCTTGACACATAAGCACGTGGGTTCTCCTTTTGCCCCAATGGCTCGATGAGGATGTTGTCAGGGTGCACGTTGGTGACGTATGTTTCCCTCAATGATTTCCACAGCCTTCCTCTACATGCAGCAAACAGGTCTGCGTCATTAACCGACGTCCCCACATATCGGTTCAGTCCTGCTTCCACCAAGACTTCCTCCATGGTTGGAACTCCAAGGATGCTGGCCAAAAGTCTCTTGATGTCTCCCATAGCGAGCTGTATTCCGACCAGAATTTCTTCTAACTTAGAAATCCATGGATGAGCCCCCTCTTGTATAATGGGTAGCTTCTCAATTATGTGTGACATATCTGTATACTGCCAGAGCTTATATTCCAAACTCCGTCCCCGCACTATTACTGGAAGCATTGTATTGGATTCATCTGTGTTTCCACTTCGCCGGTTACCTCTTCGAGTGCTTTCACTGGCTGCTCCTCCTCTTTGTCGCTCTGCTTCATTTAATTCAATTTTTGTCAATAGGTAATCTAAAAGCACCCGAGTGTTATTGTGTTTGGATTCCTCCTTACTGTCATCTTCACTATCTTCAGCCTGCTTTCTGGCTGACCTCTCACCCACTCATCCATTTGGAGGGCAGACCCTGGTACTCCGTATCCTCAGAGTCTTCATCACTCTCTTCAGTTTCATATTTGCAGGTGTATTTATCCCCCCTTGCAGTCTTCCTCGATGTTATCTTTCCTTTCCTTTCCGCCCTTTCCTTTCCACCCCCTTGGGCACCTTCAGTCTCACTTTGGCTGTCATTTCTTATTTCTAGCCTTTTGGATGTTTGACGTCCCTTCTTTCTTCTGCTTCTGGGGCTTGGGTGCATTTCTATGGTTGTTATCGCCTTCCCCGATTCTATTATTCGCTCACAGTCGTCCACCATTTGGTAATTGCCCTTTTGGCATATCACGGGGAGCTGAGGGTACACATCGGCAAACTTAACCTCTTTTTCGTAAGGAGGGGGATATTTAACAGGGGCAGTATGTGAAAAGGGTGTGTTGACTTCCGCTAGCAGCTTCCCAGCAACTTCCACATGTCTCTCTAAGTCCTCCACAAGCTTCTCTTTCTTTTCCTTCATTGAAATGAGCACTTTTTGTTCTTCACTTTCGAACAACTCTAGGATCCCTAGTTCTGTCTGCCTCTTCTCCTCTTTTTTTGTCCCTTTTTGCCCTTCTTCTGCTCTGCCTTATATGTGGATACAAGGACCTGCAGTGTTTTAATTACCTCGAGATTGAGGGTTCCGTCCACTGGCCAGGGTTGATCAATGTTAGGCCAGTGCTTATGCCATTTATTTGACATTTCTGCAATCTCTTTAATAAGTGGGTTGCTTTGCTGGACCACGTCAACAGGGGTAGTTACTTTTGAAGGTCTAAAGCCTGTCTTTGGCATTGTGAAAGTGTTTCTTTTCACTGTCTTTTTTATAAATCTTTAGATACTAGCTAAATGAAATAATTATGTTGTTTCAGGACGTCATCAAATAAAATCTATGAATACTGTGTTTTTAAACACCGTAACGCTACCGCCCCTTGTGAAAGGACCCAAAGTATATTTGCCAACTCCAGAGAGGACCAGTACTGTATTGCTCTACTGGCAAAATATCTCAAAGCTCGGATGATGGAAATAGAACTGAAAGTTCATTAATTCTCACAAAGTCCTAACACTTGTTTCCCCTAAGAACAAAAACACCGATAACAGCCTCTTTGGTCAGTCTGTTTCCAAGCTTTTACACGTAATTATCCTCTGCTCAGTACTTCACATGTATGTAAAAACCCTTTATGTGTGCCTGCACGTGCTGATTATTAAACACGTGTGTGAGTGCAAGTGGCTGTAATGAAGTGGTTTGAGTGTATGTTTAAAGAGTTTGTGGATAAAGTCACACTAGCCTGGCAGATTTGATGTAAGCTGCCCAGTCGGTGGGCAATGGCCTTAGGTGTTATGCCTTCTTTCTCGGGGTCACGTGACCCAGGGGTATAGAAATAAGAAGAAAAGAAACACAAATGAAGCTTATTATTTCATCCATAAGAAAACGAGCTGACAGTGTTTCCTATTCTTCCTTCACATTCAAGTAGCATAAGCATTGCACAGATTCGCCTGGCATCAGTGTTATTTTATTCCTGCCCATCCGGTTTTATTGTCGAAGGGTTCAGACATAAATCTAAGTGTGGGAGGGAGAGCACCTGCACACTCGCAGATTTGCTGGCTCTGTGTCCGCACGTTCACACCCCAGCTGCTCAGCCCCCCCCCCCCCCCTTTTCTGCCTCTCTCTCTTGGCACCGCAGATACGCGCACTCTAAATTTATCTCAACCGTGGAGAGAGTGAAGCCTTTTGGAGTGGTTCATTGTCGGTTATACATTACTACTTTTATTGGCCAGCACTTACACGGGCATTTCAGATCAAACCCACGCCTTAAATGAAAATATTGCCAGACTCGTGACCACTTCTCTCATCCATTAACTTCAAGTTAATCATTTGTTCTGAGGAGGTGGTTTAGAGCAAATTTCCTTCCGTATGATTAAACTTCAATCCCCGACGGGAAACGTTCGCCCTTTGCGGCATGAAAGCCTAACGAAACGGATTTCGGATGCTCCAAAAGTCTCTACGCATTAACATACAGAGTCATGTTAGTACGTTTAATTAACTGTTAGTCATTCTACTCTAATCATGCATTTAATTTCTCTCATGCCTTCGGATCCGTAAAATCATATTTTCGAATTTTGCGTCATATTGTTGTACCGGTACTTTTGGTTTTAAAATTTTGCTTGCTCAATTCAATTAATTTACCTCTACCTTACCTTTTCCCACTCTCATATGTGGGTGCTACTGTGCATAACGGCCAATGTCATACTTTGACCAGCTACACCAACCAAGTAAACAATTGTCCGTATGTCCACAAATGCCCACTTAGCGTACTCACTGAACTTCTCCACCGTGAAACAAATCAAGCATCATCCCCAGGTAATTACACCTCCCTCGCTTGATAACGACAAAGAACACCCCCTTGAATTCTTCCGTTTTTCAATCAACAAGGATGCATTGCCTTTAGTCACACAAATCATGTATGTGTGTTCTAATCTTATATTTGGCTTGCTATCGGTTTTTTTTCCGCCTACTTTCTTCATCATTTCTCGCGGAATATTCCTTTAGCTTTTCTTTATTGCTTCTACTCTTTCTCTTTTATGTTATTAATAGTGCTATTTGTGCATATAAATAATAACTTTATTAATAGGTACAGGTTTATGCCACATAGTCCTCAATTTCTTTATTAAACAGCCAATTTACAGCTGTTAATTTCAGTTCTCATGTGACCGTGACGAGACTCAAAATGTCACCTCTCAGTTTCAGGGCAAAAGTACATCCCCCTTAAGCACATCACGTCACTGAGAAGTTAGATGGGACATCCGCCCTTACTACATTCCTATACTTTATCTATTATTATATCTGTTATATATCACGTTATCAATTACAACACTTATGCATTGTGTCTGATATATTCTAATAATGCGCATGTATATAGATTACTTATATTCCCTTCTATAGACAAACAACCAGCTTTCTCATCAACTGTGAGCTGAATTTCAACCCCCACACACAGCTTTGGAGGACACAATGGGCACAATCAACACTGAACACTTAACACAACCAGGCTGGCCTCTACTTTTTCCTTTTACTCACAAACACAGACACTTATTCAGCTGAATTTTATGACACCTCCTTCAACTTGGTTTGTTGGACTCAGAGTACGGTAAACCGTCTCTAACAGCCCCCCAAGTGCCACACCACATTGTTTATTTTAGAGTCCACGAGCGTCCCGTGGACACGCCTAATTTTCTATTGTCACAACCGCTTGGTTTGACATAACATTTCTCTCTCATTCTAATTTTCCATGGTCTTCTGCCCTGGCCAGGCTTCCCATACTCTTTTCTACCCTTATTTACTCTTTGAGACTGAACCACGCAGAACAACAACCAATGCCTCGCAATTCCAATAGTGTAAGCTAACCGCCTTGCCTGTCACGTATCTTCAGCGGCTGGTCACCAGTTCTATCACTTCCGCCGCAGCAGTTTCTCGTCTTATCTTCTTTTATTCCTTATTTTCTTCACTTCTCTATTTGAGACAACTTTAGCGCGTAGGAAATAATGACCAATCTCACGCATGTCTTAGGACAATATAAGCTTAGCGTCATACTTTCTACTGCCTGCACCGTATTTCTAATTAATTCACAAATCTCTACTGCATAAGTTTCTCTTTCCCTTAATTTAGAAAATTTAGACAGAACCGTATCAACAAACTACACACCTATTGCCCGTTTTCCCCCCAATTTGGTAATTTTCAGCCTGACAGACTTTGGAAAACACACACAGTCCCGTTCAGGGCCTGAGTTTGACCCCAAGAGCGAAAGTGCTCACCTTGTTTGCTGGCTGGGGTGAAAGTCAGTCTCTGGACCCCTGTCGTGTGTCCAAGTAGTCAAAAGCGATCCTGCCGACAACGCCACCTGTGGTTTCTGGGCTTCTCTTCTTTAAGGTGTCGGCGTGTAGTTTGATCATAAAAGGAGTCTGCGGAGGCAAGGTGGGTGGAATGAAGAAGCAATCTTTATTGAAACAGAATCTAGCGCCTTGAGTCCTGATCAGAAGCGGCCGCGTTCTGATGTTATCAAATCTGTGGACAAAACAATGCCAAAATACTTGTCCTCTGCTCCCTCAAAACCTCAGCCTTTGCTCTTAGGAGGTTTTCCAAGTGCCACCCCCCATCTCTACTCGTAGGGGCCTTCTTAAAGTCTCTTGGGCTGTACCTGCCTACTCCTAATTGGTCACTGTGGTGGGTTGAGGGTCCATCTATCCAATTGACATGAAAAGGAGGTGGTCTATCTCCCTGCTCATCTCCCATAAATGGCTAATCTGTTACTGTCCCTCCTTGGGTCTTGTACTCCAAAATTATCTAAATGATATTCTATCCTTTTCTGGAGATGTACACGTTTAGACATCTTCCTCCACCTGACATAGGAGTCAGGCTCTGTTTTAGTCCCTATAGTGGCCTTGTCTCCTGCTAACCTTTGACCCACACACAGCTGAATGCTGCCTCCAAGGTCCCATTGAGCTATGAGCCCCGTATTGTCTACATTCCTTAACTTACACAAGCAGGAACAGGTTAAATTTAAACTGACTTGAATTAAAAGCGGCTGACACGTCTCTGTAGCATCGCGGGGCAGATGGGGACAGTGCCTCTGGACTGGCAGACCGGGGTGGTGGTCCCCCTATTTAAAAAGGGGGACCGGAGGGTGTGTTCCAACTATCGGGGGATCACACTCCTCAGCCTCCCCGGGAAAGTCTATTCCAGGGTACTGGAGAGGAGAATTCGGCCGATAGTCGAACCTCGGATCCAGGAGGAACAATGCGGTTTTCGTCCTGGCCGTGGAACACTGGACCAGCTCTATACCCTCCGCAGGGTGCTCGAGGGTTCATGGGAGTTTGCCCAACCAGTCCACATGTGTTTTGTGGACTTGGAGAAGGCATTCGACCATGTCCCTCGTGGCATACTGTGGGGGGTGCTCCGGGAGTACGGGGTCGGGGGCCCTCTGTTAAGGGCCGCACGGTCCCTGTACTGCCGGAGCAGGAGCTTGGTTCGCATTGCCGGCAGTAAGTCAGACCTGTTCCCAGTACATGTTGGACTCCGGCAGGGCTGCCCTTTGTCACCGGTTCTGTTCATTACTTTTATGGACAGAATTTCTAGGCGCAGCCACGGGCCGGAGGGGATCTGGTTCGGGAGCCAATGGATCTCATCTCTGCTTTTCGCGGATGATGTGGTCTTGTTGGCTCCTTCGAGCCGGGACCTCCACCATGTCCTGGGCGGTTTGCAGCCGAGTGCGAAGCGGCTGGGATGAGAATCAGCACCTCCAAATCCGAGGCCATGGTTCTCGACCGGAAAAAGGTGGCCTGATCCCTCCAGGTGGGAGGAGAGTTCCTGCCTCAAGTGGAGGAGTTTAAGTATCTTGGGGTCTTGTTCACGAGTGAGGGAGGGATGGAGCGTGAGATTGACAGACGGATCGGTGCAGCGGCCGCAGAAATGCGGTCTTTATATCGGTCCGTCGTGGTGAAGAGAGAGCTGAGCCGAAAGGCGAAGCTCTCGATTTACCAGTCAATCTACGTTCCGACCCTCACCTATGGCCATGAACTTTGGGTCATGACCGAAAGAATAAGATCCCGGATACAAGCGGCCGAAATGAGTTTCCTCCGCAGGGTGGCAGGGCGCTCCCTTAGAGATAGGGTGAAGAGCTCTGTCACCCGGGAGGAGCTCAGAGTAGAGCCGCTGCTCCTCCACATCGAGAGGAGCCAGCTGAGGTGGCTCGGGCATCTGTTTCGGATGCCCCCGGGACGCCTCCCTCGGGAGGTGGTCCTGGCATGTCCCTCCGGGAGGAGACCCCGAGGAAGACCCAGGACACGCTGGTGGGACTATGTCGCCCAGCTAGCCTGGGAACGCCTTGGGGTCCTCCCGGAAGAGCTGGAGGCAGTATCCGGGGAGAGGGAAGTCTGGGTATCCCTGCTCAGGCAGCTGCCCCCGCGACCCGGCCCCGGATAAGCGGATGAAAATGGATGGATGGATGGATGGATGAATTAAAAGCCAGAATGTGTTGCAGTCCAGATACCGCAGAGACACATTGACTATTTATTATTAATTATTAATTATTGTTATTAATTATTTATTACTGCCTTTCTTCCATCCAGCCGCGGCGGAATGTTTCGCCCTGTGAGCTAGTGTTGTTCTGACCTCGGACAGTGATGAAGCTCTCTGTTTGCTCCCTAAAACACAATGAGATGTAAAAGATATTTTGTGTCAACAGACAAAAGAGTTCTAGTCTGGAAATAAAGCAGGGATCACAGCCTGATCTAAATCTGTTCATCTCAGTCCGTTTATGTACATCAAGTAAAAATAGTTTCTAACATCTCCACAGTCACAATAAGATATAAGATACAAGTCAACCTCTGAATGTGTAACATTTGAAAGTGAAGCTTTTAAGGCTTTACTTCCAAAGACATCAAGTTGAGCATTACCAATGTATTTTAACTGACATTTTGAGGTTTTAAGGTCCCTTGAAGTTTAACATATCTGGTGTTTGATGATCAAATGAGTAAAAAACGAGTATAAACCCAATACTTGCATTTAAATGCGAGATCTGCACCACTTGAGGTCTCCACTATTTATTCATTTATTTCTTCTCTTTGGGCGCGCAATGAGTCTTGGCCAATTTGTAGCCGCGAAGGATAGTAGCGGTGTGTCTTCCAGGAAGAGGCAAAAGACGGAGGCATATGTGGGGAGCATTTGAATTTGGACAGCCTTCGCGCGGTGTTGTGACGTGATTGCAGTTCAAATGCGCACTCCGAAGGATGCTGCCCCTGAATTGAGACACAGCAGCTGAGTCCATTAAACATACATCAGCTCCACCTGCAGGTCTCACATGTAACTACACCCCATGTGACGTCACATCAGTATTTGATATAGACAGAGTGTTTACTATTAATATGTCAAGAGATAAAACAGAAACAATAATAACATTCATAAACATGGTTTAATTATAAATCAGTGCAGTCACAGATTGTTGACGGCCTGCAGGTGTGATGATAAACCCCGACATCAGAATCAGAAATCCTTTAATGTCCCGCAACTGTCCCAGCAGCCAAATGTCCCAGCAGCCAAATGATGCGGATGAAATCTGTGTGTTGTACTTCTGTCTGAAGTATCCAGGAACGTAAGTGGCATTTTGCCCCTTTTTTTTTAATGGGCACCATGGTATCCCTGAATGATTGGTTGAGCGTATTCGCCAATCGGACATTAGGGTACGGCAACACCACTAGGACAAACAGGACAAACCACACAACCCTGAATGCTTGAATGACAAGCATTGTGATTTGGTGTCTTGACTTGAATGTTGCGGGGGTAGGTGCCCAGGTCAAGGCAATGTGGTTGACCCAAAAATTGAACCAAAATTATTCCATAATAACCGTTCTGACTTATGTCAAGGAGTAGCACTGCTGGAACAAGTAAATAATTACTGTGTTTGTTTGAAAAAATAGGGTATGAAGAACTTAGAACTCCACCTGCCTGCTACTCTCTCAATGACACTTTCACTGTTAGATGCTCAATTACCTTTGTGTGTCAAAACAACAAAAAATTATTTTCCAACATTAGCTACCAGTAAGAGTTGGGCTCTTAAAACATTTGATCCTTCTTGTCTGGTACGTGTCAGCTTCCTCTTAACTATGCATCATAGCTTGTAGTTCAGACTCTCCATTTAAAAACCCTGATGACATCACTATGACGCACAATTACATCATCAGGACTATTATCAGAGTTAAGACATACAACAGAAACACAAACACAAGTTGTTATACATATACTGTCCCTTAAACTATATCTATTTTTTAAATGAGATTATTTTTATTCATAAGCATGGTGTATTTGAACATACAGCTAGATAATGTGGATCTTTATCCTGGTTAAACTGAACCATTGTATTTATCCTCCTTCTGTTGTTCTAAGTCAATTATATTAGCTGTAAATTCATCATTTTAGAGGCTTTGATATTAATGTAGTTACATTAAGTTTTTCCCTTTCTGTCCTTGGAGTTTTTGAAATCAGCTGCTCTGTCTGAAAAACTGTGAGCAGAGCAGATATGGAGGCCTGCAGAGAGTCGAAGGCAGAGAGTTGCTTGTGACATAACGGTTAACAGTGGTTAAACACTATAAGTCTAATTTTCTTCATTAAGCAGAGATAAGACAAATAGTGTTAAAAAAGACAGTGACACTTGAAGTAAGTAAAACAGTCAGCCGTTCTTCTCAGTCTCTGTACTTGTTCATACAGTCGCTGCCAGCTTTCTCTCTGTAGCTGTTTGACAGTAGATATTATCAATCATATACTGTCCATTCACACAGACAGCTGACATGTAGAATGTTCAAAGACTCTCACATGGGAAAAGCTCAAAAGATATTGTGAAGCCAACACAACTTTTGGTTGGAAATGCTAAATCAAATGACATCAACAAATGAAATCTCAGTGCCTGGTCCTGTTTTAATGCATGAACAAGTAGTTTATTTGCCCTCACTTCTCCCATCCTCTTTAATGCCAAGACAATTGCAATTTGGTCAGCAGCATACACTCAAATACTGAATATTATTTGTTTTAATATTACTTTATAATTTTCAGGGAGAAAGAAGTAGCCTAGATCAAGAATATAAACAATACAGTTTTACCAAAATAAAAAATGTCTGTGTGCAACAGGGTCCAGGTTACAAAAAATGATCAGATTAATGTCAACGATGGAGGAAAGAAAAGACAGCACTCAGACAAACATACTGACGTTCACTGTGTGACATTTTGCAAACATTCAAGT
The DNA here is from genome assembly GCF_900880675.1 of Sparus aurata. Taxonomy (NCBI): domain Eukaryota; kingdom Metazoa; phylum Chordata; class Actinopteri; order Spariformes; family Sparidae; genus Sparus; species Sparus aurata. Next base: position 324,939 of record NW_022045102.1, read on the forward strand.
CAAGACTCCAAATCGCAATACTTATCATTCAGGCATTCAGGGCTGTGTGGTTTGTCCCGTTTGTCCTAGTGGTGTTGCCGTACCCTGCTGTCCGATTGGCGAATACGCTCAACCAATTATTTGGGGATACAATGGTGATTGGCATGCCCCCAAGGCCTGCCCCTTACTGACAAGAACCGCCCACTAAAAAGTTTTCTGAGCGAGGAGAGGAGAGTTGCGGGAGCGAGCAGTCTGCGCGCGCGAGCAGGGGGAAATATTGCGAGCGGACTCTGCGCACGCTCGAGCTGTTTTTCTCCTAGCAGGCCACAATATTGCTCCAGGCGGCAGAGATGCAGGATAAAAAACATAGCTCGCCAGTGCTTGGAAAAGCACTCGGGTAAAAAAAATGCGCGCGCGGATGTTTGGCACGAGTCTTATGGCAGTATTCTATGCCCACATTTTCTCTAAATTTTAAAACCTGCATTCATTAAATTATTTAGTTTTATTTAATATCCGGTCATTATAACTGCAACTTTTTCTTATATATGAATTAATATGAATTTAGTTTGTCTCTACACTATTTTTACATTAACTTTGTTTAAAAACAAGACACACAGCAGAACGAAGAGAAAAAACGTTGAAAAGAAAAGAACTAAATGTTTTAACTTATTGAAAATGTTTAAATGTGTTAAATAAAAACAGCTGAATCTGTCAGAGTGAGAAGGAGTAGAAACCAGTAGGATGAAGAATAAATAATCGAGTAAAATATTGTAATCGTTACTCAAAGCGCGCTCAGTTCAACATGTCCTTTCTCTCCTCCCGTAAGATGCTCGTGCGCATGCCCAGTGACAGCCGTTTGCTCAGTGCAGAGCTGCACGAGGAGTAACAGAAGAAGAAAATAATACAAAAACAAAGATATAAAGAGAAAGTAAGAGAAGAGAGAGAGAGACACGGAGGCGAGATGAACCAGCTGGAGCGGTAAGACCCACTTTACACCCGGAACAGAACCGGAATACGACCCGGAACACCGAAGCTAACAGCTAACAGCTAGCATCACATTACTGCTCTTCATTCACTTTATCATTAATCAATAAAACTCTCAATAACACATATATTTATATGAAAGTACTGCAGTATTATGAGAGGATAAACACAGTATTACTACATCTAACACAGATATTTATATTAAAGTACTGTGAGAGGATAAACACAGTATTACTACATCTAACATCAGATATTTATATTAAAGTACTGTGAGAGGATAAACACAGTATTACTACATCTAACACAGATATTTATATTAAAGTACTGTGAGAGGATAAACACAGTATTACTACATCTAACACAGATATTTATATTAAAGTACTGTGAGAGGATAAACACAGTATTACTACATCTAACACAGATATTTATATTAAAGTACTGTGAGAGGATAAACACAGTATTACTACATCTAACATCAGATATTTATATTAAAGTACTGTGAGAGGATAAACACAGTATTACTACATCTAACATCAGATATTTATATTAAAGTACTGTGAGAGGATAAACACAGTATTACTACATCTAACACATTTGATAGGATAAACAACAGTAATTACTACATCTAACATCAATATGTAGAGTAAGCACTGTGAGAGGATAAACCAGTATTACTACACTACTAACATGCAGATATTTATATTAAAGTACTGTGAGAGGATAAAACCACAGTATTACTACATCTAACACAGATATGTATATTAAAGTACTGTGAGAGGATAAACACAGTATTACTACATCTAACATCAGATATTTATATTAAAGTACTGTGAGAGGATAAACACAGTATTACTACATCTAAACAGATATTTATATTAAAGTACTGTGAGAGGATAAACACAGTATTACTACACTCTAACACAGATATTTATATTAAAGTACTGTGAGAGGATAAACACAGTATTACTACATCTAACATCAGATATTTATATTAAAGTACTGTGAGAGGATAAACACAGTATTACTACATCTAACATCAGATATTTATATTAAAGTACTGTGAGAGGATAAACACAGTATTTACTACATCTAACCAGATATTTATATTAAAGTACTGTGAGAGGATAAACACAGTTCTTTACTACATCTAACACAGATATTTATATTAAAGTACTGTGAGAGGATAAACACAGTATTACTACATCTAACATCAGATATTTTATATTAAAGTACTGTGAGAGGATAAACACAGTATTACTACATCTAACACAGATATTTATATTAAAGTACTGTGAGAGGATAAACACGTATTACTACATCTAAACACAGATATTTATATAAAGTACTGTGAGAGGATAAACACAGTATTACTACATCTAACACAGATATTATATTTAAAGTACTGTGAGAGGATAAACACAGAGTATTACTACATCTAACACAGATATTTATATTAAAGTACTGTGAGAGGATAAACACAGTATTACTACATCTAACACAGATATTTATATTAAAGTACTGTGAGAGGATAAACACAGTATTACTACATCTAACATCAGATATTTATATTAAAGTACTGTGAGAGGATAAACACAGTATTACTACATCTAACACAGATATTTATATTAAAGTACTGTGAGAGGATAAACACAGTATTACTACATCTAACATCAGATATTTATATTAAAGTACTGTGAGAGGATAAACACAGTATTACTACATCTAACAGATATTTATATTAAAGTACTGTGAGAGGATAAACACAGTATTACTACATCTAACATCAGATATTTATATTAAAGTACTGTGAGAGGATAAACACAGTATTACTACATCTAACACAGATATTTATATTAAAGTACTGTGAGAGGATAAACACAGTATTACTACATCTAACACAGATATTTATATTAAAGTACTGTGAGAGGATAAACACAGTATTACTACATCTAACACAGATATTTATATTAAAGTACTGTGAGAGGATAAACACAGTATTACTACATCTAACACGATATTTATATTAAAGTACTGTGAGAGGATAAACACAGTATTACTACATCTAACACAGATATTTATATTAAAGTACTGTGAGAGGATAAACACAGTATTACTACATCTAACACAGATATTTATATTAAAGTACTGTGAGAGGATAAACACAGTATTACTACATCTAACACAGATATTTATATTAAAGTACTGTGAGAGGATAAACACAGTATTACTACATCTAACACAGATATTTATATTAAAGTACTGTGAGAGGATAAACACAGTATTACTACATCTAACACAGATATTTATATTAAAGTACTGTGAGAGGATAAACACAGTATTACTTTTACTCTGTCAGGCTCAGTCGGACTCAGCTGCTCTTTGTTGGACTGTAGCATCACCTGCAGGACAGCAGACTCACTTCCTGTTTGTATTTCAGTCCAAAAGATGAAGAGGACCAGGAAGAGTCAGACTGTCACCATGACAACAGTGACAGGACCAACAACAACAACAACAATAACCGACGGAAGGTGAGACAATCTGTCTGTCTGCATGTCTGTCTCTCACCTGTCTGTCTGTCTGTCTGTCTGCAGACAGTGTGTCCAGGTGCAGGTGAACACCCTCTCCAGTATAACTACACCTGTCTGTCTCTCACCTGTCTGTCTCTCACCTGTCTGTCTGTCTGCAGACAGTGTGTCCAGGTGCAGGTGAACACCCTCTCCAGTATAACTACACCTGTCTGTCTCTCACCTGTCTGTCTGTCTGTCTGTCTGTCTGCAGACTGTGTGTCCAGGTGCAGGTGAACACCCTCTCCAGTATAACTACACCTGTCTGTCACTCACCTGTCTGTCTGTCTGTCTGTCTGCAGACAGTGTGTCCAGGTGCAGGTGAACACCCTCTCCAGTATAACTACACCTGTCTGTCTCCCACCTGTCTCTCTGTCTGTCTGCAGACAGTGTGTCCAGGTGCAGGTGAACACCCTCTCCAGTATAACTACACCTGTCTGTCTCTCACCTGTCTGTCTGTCTGTCTGTCTGCAGACAGTGTGTCCAGGTGCAGGTGAACACCCTCTCCAGTATAACTACACCTGTCTGTCTCCCACCTGTCTCTCTGTCTGTCTGCAGACAGTGTGTCCAGGTGCAGGTGAACACCCTCTCCAGTATAACTACACCTGTCTGTCTCTCACCTGTCTGTCTGTCTGTCTGTCTGCAGACAGTGTGTCCAGGTGCAGGTGAACACCCTCTCCAGTATAACTACACCTGTCTGTCTCCCACCTGTCTCTCTGTCTGTCTGCAGACAGTGTGTCCAGGTGCAGGTGAACACCCTCTCCAGTATAACTACACCTTCTGGTACAGCAGAAGAACTCCGAGTCGTCCGGCGAGTTCTCAGAGTTACGAACAAAACATCAGACAGATCGGCACCGTGGCCTCGGTACACACACACACACACACACGCACAATCAGTCAATAATTTGCTGTTTTCTTTCATGTGAAATGTTTGTTTAGTTTTTAGAAATGAAAGTTTTTTGCTTTTGTGTGTGTGTGTGTGTGTGTGTGTGTGTGTGTGTGTGTGTGTGTGTGTGTGTGTGTGTCCAGGTGGAGCAGTTTTGGAGGTTTTACAGTCACCTGGTCAGACCAGGTGATCTGAGCGGACACAGTGACTTCCACCTGTTCAAGGAGGGAATCAAACCCATGTGGGAGGTAACAACATGTACTGTGGAACAGTTTTTCTTTCTTCTTTCTTTTTTTTTACTTTTCTTTTTAATTTGTTGTGGTTTCTTTCTTGTGATGACTATACCTATTGTGAGTTGCTTTGGACAAAAGCATCTGCCAAATGCCCTAAATGTGAATGTAAAAGAAGCAGTATTTTATTTATATTTATATATATATATATATATATATATATATATATATATATATATATATACAGGGTTCGTATGGGTGCTTGAAATCCGTGAAAGTGCTTGAATTTCAATGTTGTATTTTCAAGGCCTAAAAAGTGCTTGGATTTTAGTTTAAGTGCTTGAAAGTGCTTGACATTATAACTCTGTCTTTCACAAAATTGAGATGGACTGGATAGTTTGCTTATTACAAGGAGAAATCGGTAAGAGAGCCGTATGTGGAGATGTGTTCTCCTGGGCTCCCTGAGCCTCTCTGCTCCTCTCTGCTACCTGCCAGTCTGTGTGTAGCCCCGCCCCTCTTAGAAGAGCGACAGCAGGAGATGACAAAGTGCCGGGAGGCTGCTGTGTTAACGAGCATTGGCTTGAAAATTATAAGTGATTACGGCGAGGACCGAATCAAAGAGTGGCGTCATGCAAAGTCTGCGAAAAAGATGTGCAGATGTGTGCAGTGGGAGAGTCTGCGCTCTAAAGTCACATGACATGTAAGTGAAGACTTTTTGAGTAACTTAGGCCAACGCTGCACGTTAACACTTTGTTTATGCTAACCGCTAACGTTAGCTAAACCATAACAAGCTAAGGAATAATTAGCGGACCATTAATCACGTTACGTGACCTCGTTAAGTTAGCGCCTGACTGTCTGTGTGTGCAGTCTGTGGCCTGTGTGTGTGTATCGTCACACATGCAGCCTGGTAGCAATAGAAGGATGGCTGAGGAGAAGGTGGAATTTGATGCAGTTTGGACTGATGACACGTTCAATATTAATAAACTTTGATGAATAAGCGAACATCGCTCTGTGCAGCACAGAGCATCTCTCCTGCTGCTGACAGCCTGTCAACAGAGGAGTCACTCACACTGGTTAACACCAGAGCTGAAGAGCCAGAGTCAGAAACTGACTGTTCAGTTTGCCTCTGTGACGTCACACCAGGCACTGACGTCAGTCAGAGCTTGAAGTGTGAAAAGGGAATGTTCACTTGTCTCCACTTCTCATTCCTTACTTCTAATAAAGTAAATTAGATGGCAAGCCAAGACTTCTTACAGATAGGAGACACATTTTGACAGTGTTGGGCAAGTTACTCCAAACATGTAATGCATTATTTATTACTTGTTACTGTCATTTCAGTAACTTTATTACATTGTGATATTACTGTATTCTAATTGGGACAGTACATATTCTTAGAATGCATCTACATTGTATTGAAATGTTTTGAAACACACACGTTGATTTCCAGTGTAGCCTAAATCTGTTCGTGGGGCAGAAAGTGGTCGTACATCTCAAAATGTTTGATGTTAACACTCAAATTCAGTTTGGGCAGACCTTTCAAAAACAGGGGGGAGCCTACATGGTAAGGCCCTTTAGCTAATGTTTATCGTGTTTAACAGAAGTTTTTGTATGTTTTATCTGGATACAAACTGATGTAACACAGACTGACATTATGTCACTATATTTATATTACAGTCAGTAGCCCAGCAGCACTAACCTGTTGAGGCAATAATAGCTTACCTTGTCATTGCTCGCCTGGACGGGGATCTTGCTCACAATTTTTCTAAAAGACGGAGAATCCACTGTTGAAAGTGGCAGCATGTCTTTGACAACATACTCTGCCACAGTCTCCTCGCTTCTTGAAGTTTAAGCATCACAGTACAGGAGAATGTTTTTTTCTCCGCCCTCATCCTCAGTTTGCTTTCTTTTGGTCACTAGCTTAATGTTAGTGTGACACCGCTCTAGATGTTTCGTTAAATGACTTGTGCTATTTTGCGAGGTAGAGAGATCTTTTGGTTTTGCACACAAAATGCACTTAACTATAATGTTCTTCACATCCTTCCAGTCATCTTCTCCTCGATCAAAAGTTCTCATTATATGCATTATAACACGCGTTACTGAGATTTGTACTGAGTAAAATATTACCTTTTTTTGTTCTTGTAATGCCTTACATTACTGTGTTACAGCAAAAAGTAATGTATTACAGTAATTGCATTACTTTTGTAACGCGTCACTCCCAACACTGCATTCTGAAACATAAAGATCTGTCAAAAAAGAAAATTACAGGGTGCTCTCAGTCTCTCATTGTCTCGGTGCGAGTGTTCCTGAAGAACGCCAAGTGGCTTCCCTTTTTTTGGATAAAACTTTGTGTTCTCCTTTAATTTCTAAACTTCTTGCTATTATGAAACATGATTTTAGATGTTCGCAGCATAATACAATGTACAAAAATGAGTGTATATATTCCTGTCGATATGTATTTTACCCCAGCAATAAGGTGCTGGAAAAATGTGAAAATGACCCTTAAAAGTGCTTGAAAAGTGCTTGAATTTGACCTTGAAAAATGTGTGCGAACCCTGTATATATATACACACACACATACATATCGTGAACGGATTGGGACATCCCTAATATATATGTTTCTTGATCTGGTAGATAAACAAATAATATCAAAATGAAATGAGAAAGAATATTATTAAATGCTGTAATCAAAAGAAAAGACTATAACATATTACGACTTAAATTGTTCTGAAATGTTAGAATGAACCAGATTTTCTCTGTGGCTCTAACAGTGACAGTGTTGCTGCAGCTCCTGTCTGCTCAGTATGTCTTTGATCGTTATCAATTCATGTGATGAAGTGATTTCCCTCTTCTTAGGAAAAACTCTTGATTCTGTAGTTGAAGCGACGCTGTAGCCTCATGTAACACGCAGCCAGTGTAGCCAGCCTGAGACTCACACCTGTCTCTCTCTTACCTGTCTGTCCTGTCTCTCTCTCACCTGTCTGTCCTGTCTCGGTGCAGGACGAGTCAAACCGCAGTGGGGGGAAGTGGATCATTCGTCTTCGTAAAGGTCTCGCCAGTCGCTTCTGGGAGAACATCATCCTGGCCATGTTGGGAGAGCAGTTCATGGTGGGAGAGGAGATCTGTGGAGCCGTCGTCTCCATTCGCTTCCAGGTACAACTGACTGCAGTACTACAACTACTACTGCTACTAGCAGCAGATCATTGTAGCCGGATCATTGTTGTCTACCTGTCTGTCCATCAGGAGGACATCTTGTCGATCTGGAACAGAACGTCCAATGACCAAATGACGACGTCGAGGATCAGAGACACTTTAAGACGAGTTCTGAACCTTCCAACCAACACCATCATGGAGTACAAGACCCACAACGACAGCCTCAGGTACTAATATTACTACTACTACTGTTACTGTAGTACTACTGTAAGACACCATCATGGAGTACAAGACCCACAACGACAGCCTCAGGTACTACTACTACTGTAGAAAGACTGTAAAACACCATCTTGAAGAGTCAGCCTAAACTTAACCCAACAACATCCTCAGGTATAAGAACCGGTCCTGGTGAGAACCCTGTTAGAACAATGCAGAACCAGGTTTCAGGTCTCTGATGTTGTTGTTTTGTGTTCCAGGGACAACTCGAGCTTCAGAAACACAAAGATTTCTCTCTGAGGACGAACGTGTCAGCTGACTGTCCTCCTGTCCAATCAGGATCAGCGTCCTCACACTCTGTCACTGGCCAGCAGAGCTGCGTGTGTGTGTTGACTGGATCAATAAAGTGACTGAACTGAAGTTGTTTGACTGTTTTCTTATTTCAGACACTGATCAGGGATTGATTATTGATCAGCAGCTGGAGGAGGACATTTAAAATCTTTTTATTTAACCCAAACAAACAAATACTCAGTTCCACCAGTCTGACCAGTTCACCAGTCTGACCAGTTCCAGCAGTCTGACCAATTCCAGCAGTCTGACCAGTTCCACCAGTCTGACCAGTTCCAGCAGTCTGACCAGTTCACCAGTCTGACCAGTTCCACCAGTCTGACCAGTTCCAGCAGTCTGACCAGTTCACCAGTCTGACCAGTTCCACCAGTCTGACCAGTTCCACCAGTCTGACCAGTTCCAGCAGTCTGACCAGTTCCACCAGTCTGACCAGTTCCACCAGTCTGACCAATTCCAGCAGTCTGACCAGTTCCAGCAGTCTGACCAGTTCCAGCAGTCTGACCAGTTCCACCAGTCTGACCAGTTCCAGCAGTCTGACCAGTTCCAGCAGTCTGACCAGTTCCACCAGTCTGACCAGTTCACCACTCTGACCAGTTAAACCAGTCTGACCAGTGTGTGGCTGCTGGTCTTCTGGTTGTCTGCATTTTATATTTCCGGATGTTTTTGTTTATTTTGTGTAAATGAAATAAAATGTTTAGTTTTTTCTCATTTCTGTCTCATAAAATAAACAAGTGATGAAATAAAAATGTTGAAGTGGATTTTTTATGATATTCTGGAAAATCAAAGTGTGAAAACAAGTTAGATAAACAACACATATTGTAAAAATTTTTAAACTGGAGTGTCACTAGTTCAGCTGCAACTGATCCAAAGTGATGGCGCCCCCTGGTGACTGAATGATGAATGTTTAACAGCTTCAACACCACATGTTTTAATCCAGATCAGAGAAGAGTCCAAAGTGAATCTGACAGATTCTTCATAAACACAATAAATCCACAGACAAGACAAACATTTAGTGTGATCATAGTTACATCAGTTCAACCTGCAACATGTTGCAGTGAAACAGAGGAGGTGTCTCCCCGTGTTTGTCTGCAGCACCTGCTTCACTTAGTGTGATCAGGACTACAAGTACTGAGAGTTATTCTGCCTCTGACAGCAGAGGAGTTCTATAGTCCAGCTTCATACACTAACAGTGCTGCTCCTCCGTCACTCCTTTAGTTATAGGATGTGGGGTGTGTGAGCTGTGATGAAGCTCAGTGCTCTGAGTCAACAGACTTTAAAGTGGAGGGAGAAGCTGCTTGTGTACAATTTACTTCAAACATACTTCAACCAGCGTGGATTCAAAACGTGTCGCATAAAAGTCCAAGAAAAACAATCAGGAAATATCAGCATACATACATAATATACTATACAGATACTTGTACATACATATACAGACACTTTTATACCCTTACAGAGAGACACTTGTACACATAGAGATACAAACTTACATACATACACAGATACTTACAGATACACATGTGTATATATGTATATGTATATATATATATATATATATATATATATATGTATATATATATATATATATATATGTACTTGCGCATATAGAGTATTGGAGTATTGAAACGTGTCGTCTGTTTTTTGCATGTCACAGTGCCGTTGAGCCAGGCACTTCTCACTGTGACTCATTACATTTCAGTCAGTGCAGTTCTTTGACCCAGTTGGCGACACCACCTCCTGTAGGACTACACACAACTGTCCAAAACCAGGCTGTTCCAGGACATTCCAGGCTGTTCCAGGCAGGTTAGTGCAGGTCTAATCCTGCCTCTATTCTTGGCTGCAGACCAGCTGGGAGCTGTGATCTCTGAGGATCCAGACCTAATCCAGATCAGGGTTAACAGATCAGCCCCCCGTCACTGCACAACCGCAGAGTGCTGAGACACTGACACACTGTAATACAGTGGAATAGCAGAACAGGAACAATTTAGTGTCAGTTTTCACATTCACCTGTCCACCTGTCTACCTGTCCTCCAGTTTTACAGGTAGACTGTCTCCACCTGTGATATCAGAGGGAACCTGATGATGTCATCAGTCAGAAAGCAACCTTTAGTTTGATGAAATTACCTCAGTGTGATTCAGCAGGTAAGAAGGTCTCTCTCTCTCACACACACACACACACACACACACAGTCATCCTCTCATTACAGACTCTAAACTGAAGCCAAACTTCCTCCTGAACTCTAACAAGATTGACTAAAGCTGCTGTCAGTGTGTGTGTGTGTGTGTGTGTGTGTGTGTGTGTGTCACTCTCTCTCGTTCGACCTGACATCAGCACTTTCTGCATCGTTGGTTCATCAGTTGGTTTGGAGGATTTTTTTCTTTAATCGACTGAAATCGAAGGCTGGTTGGACGAATGAACCTCTGACACAAAGGTACACACTGTGTGTGTGTTTGTGTGTGTGTGTGTGTGTGTGTGTGTGTGTGTGTGTGTGTGTGGTGTGTGTGTGGGTTATGGTTTGGATAGTTTTGATGAAGAGTTTCTTTTTGTGCCGTACCTAACCCTATTACATACCAGTATTACGTATGTAGCTATACATCACGGTACTGTATAGTATGTTTTACAGTTGTTTTACAGTATTTTGTGCTGTATAACACAGTGTTTCCCCGAGATAGAGTTGGTAACCTAGCAACACTAGGAGGGTCCGGGGGCATGCTCCCCCGTAAGAAACTTTAGAAAAGTAACCTTTTAAATGGTTACTACTGGTGAGATTTTTAGGAAAAAAACCTGACAGATTGAGACTTGCAAAATGAGTCTCCTTCCTACAAATGAGATAACAATCAACAGATTCAAGGCATCTGCTGAGACCAGATCATTGAACAAATGTGCCTTGAACTGTGCAGAAACAAAGTTCATAATTTGTGTTAATTTTCAGCTCAATTAGGGCCCGAGCAGAGAACCTGCGATGTCCCTATTGTTTTTAATTTCCGCCTACCGCTTTCTTTTCGCTACTTTGCGAAATGTCGAAAACCTACTTTTTCAAACTCCTCCCAGGCGATTTCATCGATTTGTACGAAACTTGCTACACAGCATCTGTGGACCCTCCTGACTAAAAGTATCAAAAGAATTTTGATAGGCCAAAGAATACTCAAGTTATTAAATAACCACTTCCTGAAGATTTGGTTCTAAACAGGAAGTGCTGCATATAACCTAAATAGGAATACTAATGTTCCTTTAACAGATACACAAAAGGGTTATTATATTCTGCCATATTCATACTTCAGAGTGAACCTGAGGGAGCGGAGTGAGAGAGGTGGAGAGAAGTACTGTGCATAAGGACTGAGAGAGACGCTGCCATCACACAAATTCTGTGAAGAAATACAAGTGATTTGCTGAACTTATAGAAGAGAAAGTACAACAAAAATATTGATCTCATCGCGCTAGTATCGATCAGATACCAATACTCACCTTGGTATTGATACTATCGATATTTGGATCGATCCGCCCACCCCTAGTGAACAAGTCAGGACATGCTCAGTCACACTGAAATGCAGCAGACAGCCAGTGAGCAGACCGTGTGAAAGCCTGTGTGTTTCCCTAATGATGTGTGCGTTCTTGTGGAAATATAAGTGGTATCTGCTTGTAGTTATGGATAATTTGATCACTATTGCAGTTTGTGTTATTTACATGGAAATATGTTGTGTGAGATTGAGTTAGCTCAGTAGCCTGTGTCTCAGTAGTAGTTAGCTGCATGAACAAGCCTTGACGGCAGCATGCGCGACAGCAGTACACTTTTTTTTTTAAAAGTGACCCTTTAAATGGTGTCTACTGATGGGATTTTTGAAAAAAAATTCATTTTCAGAATCAGAATCTAAGACATGAGACAAAATAGTGTAGAAGTTGACATTGCTGCTTGAAAATTAACCTTAAAGTTAACCTCTTGAGCATTAGAGAACTTTTTTACCATTACTTTCAGAAGTCAGTGGGTCACATGACATGGAAGCTACTGAGAAAAAAATCTAATTTCATTAAACCTACAGAAATCATGTCATCATCAAAATCATCAGATAACCTTCTGTGACGATTGCAGGCTCTTTGTTGGAGCTCTGCTTTGAATGAAGTTCCATTGTGACAAATGAATGGACTACTTGCTGAGTTACATGAAGACATGAATCAGAGGCACAAAAAATGTTGACAGCGGTGGCCGACAGTCATCATATTTGCTAATACCTGACCTGTGCCTTGCGCAAGCCCTCCCCCCTATAAATGGATGTGCATGTTTTACCAGAGGGTTAGGATTAGGTTGGAAAAGCTGGATTTCTGGATTCATCGGGAGGAATCACACCCCTGCTCATACGCGCAGGCAGGCCAGGGTTGCCAGCTGCTGCAACAAATATCCCCCAAAATCTTACTTGTTTCCCTCACTGTAAAATCGGGAGATTAACGGGAGAAATTACTGACAAGGAGCATCGAGGGAGATAGGGTTAAAAATCACGAGTCTCCCGCGTGAATTTGGAGAGTTGGCAACCCTGATGTTAGTGCGGCCTGCAAGTTTTATGTGAATGGCACTTTGCTGCGTTGTGTGTCGAAGGTCCCTTTGTTGGGGCTGAACAGCTGGGCTGGAGCTGAACAAACCTACCAATCACAGTGGGGTATATGGCTCCCGGGGGCGGGCCATCGGCTGGGCTTGATGCAAGCAGAGAAACATCTCACAACAACTATGGCGGCGCCCATGTGACACCGCATAGCCGTAATAGAATTACTACTTCTTATTGTGTTTAAAATGAGCATGTTTGACTTCGAGTTGGACAAAGTCAGTGTTTCCGGCATTGGATTCGGTGTCATGTGGATTGTATTTTGTTCTTCCATCTGTTGAAATGGGCTGATTTGTTTGAAAGTTGACAGCAACACGATCACTACTATCCATGCAGATCATTTGTTATCATGACGAATCTGCAGTTTAACGATCAGATTAAAGACCAACACCGATGTTCCGTTGACAATGTCACTAAGGAGAGTGGACCTCCAACGGGGCCACGTCGGGCCGCTGGTCGAGGTGAGGCTGGAGCCTCTTCAGGGGTCTACCCGCCTCGGTGATATGGTCAACGGAACATCGGTGTTGGCTAGGATGTACAACGCCGCTAACTTAGCAGCACCTGCTGCATCCATGGAGTTATTATAGAAAATAAGAGCCAGTAAATAACACCTCCATGGCTGCATCCCATGGTCTGTATATAATAAATAAATGATGGTGTCCCACTGTCCCGGCTTCATGCTCTCTGCGCTTGCTCTGCACTGATGGGATGTTCACGAACAAATCATTGGAAAAATCTTTGGGGTGAATGGAATGTACTGAATCATGTAGGGAAAAAGATTTGTTGATCAAAACATTTTACTCCATAGTGAATGTCTCACACAATAAACATTACAGAGATATTTCTATGTGATATAATTTGTTTCACGTATTTCAATATTTCATGTTATCAAATGTAAACACTATGATAATTGCAAAATAACAATGAATAAAACTAAAATAATCATAAATAACAATAAATATCAATACATAAACTCAATAGGCAGTGTATTTATTTCAATGAGAGAATGCACATCATTTTGTATTTTTATCGTCCTTTTTATCGTCCTTTTTATCGTCCTTTGAACAAATCTTGTACAGAATAACCCACTCAATTTAAAGAACTGTTAATAATGACGTTTGAGAAGATTGGATTTTTTTTCAACAAAGCTTTGTGGAATACCTGATGTGACCCAGGCTCACCAAGACGCTGCCTCGTGCGGCCCCCAGGTTAATTGATCTAAGGGATATATAGCGAAGTTAGGCTTCCTAACTATACACATGTTGTTGTCTGCATCACATCTGGCTGCGATGAGTCGCCTGTTGCAGTCTTTGAATAGGATGACGAGGATTTCAGTCACTCAACTTAAACGGTGACTTGTAGAAATCATACAAATAGCAGTAATGACAATAATAATCGATTTCAACATAACTTAGGGCAGTGGTTCTCAACCGGTAAAAAGTACGACTTGAAATTCAACCCTTCTGTCGTAAGATACGCAGAGGAAAACTCGGAGAGAAGCAGCCGCTAGACGTTTCTCTGTCGACCAGAAGAGAGTGAGAGATTGGTCAAAAAATCAAACTGAGCATGAGCGTCTGTCCGAGGAGGACAGCAGCAGGACCAGGCTGCCTGCTGGAGGGAGGAAGAAGTCTAGCGAGGAGCCTGAGATAAACATGCGGGGATGAGTTATCAGCAAACGTGTACAACACGAGAGAGTGTCCCGCAAAATGATCAGGGTGATGGAGAAACAAATGTCCGCCACCGTGAGTGACAGCAGAGATGAGGAGTTTGCAGCGAGTGCTGGTTGGATGAATCGTTTCCTCCGCCGCAACAGCTTCACCTGCAGAAGACAAATATTGCCCAGAAGGATGCCAGAGAATTCACCGAGAAGCTGCAGAAGTTTGTGACGTTTTCATCCCGGATTTTTGTGAGGAAGGAATTAAACGCCTGGTCCCACATTGCTGCCTGATCTGTTAAGCAGTGTTGGGCATGTGACTTTTAAAAAGTAATTAGTTATAGTTACTAGTTACTTCTCCCAAAAAGTAACTGAGTTAGTAATGGAATTACTCCCCTATAAAAGTAATTAGTTACCAGGAAAAGTAACTATTGCGTAACTGTCGACATCTACATATGTATTTATAAAATGTCTCTCTGCATGGCGGCCCGGCTCCTGCTCTCCCCGATATTTTGCCAGTGAGTGCTCTGAAGGAGTCTGAGTCAGCTGCTGATAACGGGAGCAAGTTCTCAACAACATACCTGCCTATCATTGCATTCACTTCAGTCTGTGTCACAAGTTTATGTGAAGCTGTTAGCGGAGCTCACGTTAGCCACACCTGGCCTGCTATCATCATCAACAGCGTCAACAACAGAGTTTTGGTTTTACAGGTGTACAGTGTTAGTTTTGTAGAAGCGTGTGCTGCTGAGAGATGATTCATGAGATCAGAGTTGCTCACAACGGACGTGGACAAAGGAGATTAAAGTAGTGTCTGTACTTCCACTTTGAAAACATTAACTTTCCCTCCGGACTCGCCATCGCTGCAGTTCCCCTCTGCTGGTTTGTGTGTGTGAGGCTGCTCTGTGCGTGTGTGGCTTGTGTGTAAACTGAACACTGCCTCTGATTGGCTTACGAACTCTCACTCAACGTTAGAGAACCAATCATCATCACTTATGCGGTTGTCTCGCCCCTCCCTCCTCCATCACCGGAGGAAAAAAAATACAGCTCTGCAGCTCTGGAGGGGGGCCCCAACTGCAATGAACCAGCTTTGGGGGGGCCCAGCTTGCAAAAGGTTGAGAACCCCTGACTTAGGGTGTGGTGTTTTCACTGTGTGCAACTTAAATTCACCTGTGATATTAACCTACAAAAATTATGTATTTTTTTTTTTTTCTGTAGTGGCATGCGGCCGCAGAATTCATATGGGATAAACACTGGTATAACTACTGTATGTTATACTGTGGTCATACAGTATATTGTACCGTGATGTGTACTGTGGTTATACTGTGTCAGTACTGTGAACCAGCAGCACTATTTCTGTGAAACCTGCTCATCTCAGTCTAATTAATGGATAATATCTAATATTTATTATTTGCCTGTCAGACTCGACTCTGTTGCTCCTCCACTCTTATTAAAGTTTGTTTTTTAATATAGTTCTTACTTCAAATAATGTTTTATTTAAGAAAAACCGATGTAGACAAGACTCAAAGTGACAGAAGACCTGGTTTTACATCAGCCAATCACAGAGCTGCAGGTTAGTTCTGACAAATCCAATTGAAAGCTTACAGGTGTGTGTGTGTGTGTGTGTGTGTTAATGTGATTGGATTAAAGCTGAACCTCCATGTCTCTGATTTTACCTTCAGAAGTGTCATAAATAAATGTGGAGAGTTTCAAAATCAGAATGTTGTTGATCTGCAGTCACTGAATCTTTGGGGTAATTTCTATGCTCTCATCTCAACTCTCTCTCTAATGTAATAATCATATTTCATCACAGTCATACAACAGTTTGAGTCAAAAATGTCCCTGAATGTTAGAATGTCCAGTTTGCCCCTTTCATGACCTCCAGCTGCATGGACTCCACAAGTGAGTGTAAAACCTGCTGACACATGTTATCCAGCATGATGTGACAATGTTCACATAGTGCTTCTCCACAAAGATCAAACCAGAGGGGGGTTCAAGTCTCTGAGGGATGGAGTGATGCTTCTCCTCCGTCAGGGTGGAGTCTGAAAACATGTTCCTCCCCCATGTTTGACTCTGAGATATCATTCTGTCTCCTGTCCGTCTTCTTACATGCACCATTCTGTTACTGACACTGATCCATCTCTGGGACTCATCAGTAAACGGACTATCTTCATCCTCACTGTGAGATTCTGGTGTTTCTGAGCCCACCTCAGGTGGTTGTTGTTGTTTTCTCCTGAGAAGTGGTTCAGAAACTGCTGCGTGTCCTCTGAGACTCCACAGCACAGATTGTTCTGACAGACGACTGCTGATTGGACTCTTGATAACAGACCTTTAGTGCCTTTAGTGGAGACATGGTGTGATGCTGTGAAATATCCTCTTTGACTTTCTCATGTGTTCTGCTGGAAACTCAAGGAAAGGTCGTATTTATAACAACTGAACACTGACCGCACTGTGACGAGCCTCTGATGAGAGAACAGCTGATGCAACAGAAGACACACAGCTGAGAGAAATCTGAGCTTTACTTCAAATGAGTTCAGTTTCAAACCACAAATTGGTTCAAATTTAATTGGTGACCCAGAAATGGTGTCAGTAATAACAATGATTGATCCTGCCTGAACCGTGTCATGAATCTCACACATGATGTTTATCAGTCCGTCTCATCTACACTCAGGGCCGCCCCTGGCCAAACTTATTTTGTGGTCCCCCCCCCATTACAAAATGGCTGTATCATGGAATGCCATTTAGGTTTATAACCTTTATTAGTAGGAACAGATCAAATGAACACGTCTGCATTTTCTGGATGTAAAGTCATCACTGAGGTCATCATTTGATAGCTGCTGTGCCACTTCTGAGTTGATGCTTATGATAGCGAGGCTACTCAAGCCTTCTTGCTCCATTGATGAGCGGAGGTATGTTTTGATGAGCTTCAGTTCTGAAAAGCTTCGCTCAGCAGAGGCAACTGTAACAGGGAGAGTTACTGCAATGCGGAGGGCAATCCATAGATTTGGATATAGTTCCTGCAAATGATTTTCATGGAGAAATGACAACATCTCCAGAGCAGTTGTTTGTGTTGGCAGTTTTGGGAGGCTCATGATTTCCTGGGCCATCAATATCAGACTCTCCCTCTCCTGCAGTCAATGTCTTCTCCACCTTGGTGCAGTGTTGCTGCAGGGTATCTTTGGACATCCCTTGAGGCTGTCTGAAATCAAGAAGCACGCCAAATTTCTCCCTCACCTCTGTAAATGTGTCAGATCTGTCTTGCAGTGATCTGAGAGCACAGTCAACAACAGTGTTGAAGAATGTCACCTCAAGCTTCTTCAGGGCATCTTTCATGGGCTCATCTGGCCGCTGATTGGTCAGATGCTGCGTGCTGTCAATCATTACAGCAACACGTGCTGTGTCAGATTACTGGTCTCTCTTTTTTCTCCCCTGCCTCAGGCTGACTTGATGCTCTATGCGCACCTCACGGCAGAGATGCGCATCCTTTGCGCATTTGCAGAGAATGCATCCCTTTGTGTAAAATGGGGCCTGCAATGGATTGTGGGGCTCTATGCAGGTGAGAGCAGTGTTCAGGTGGACGTTTGTCCTCAGGGAGATGATGCCATGTCCTCTCTCTCTCCCTCTCAGCTTGTGTTAAGAGCGTTAGCATCGTTGCTATACTTAGTGTTCTTAGTGCTCTTTAGCATTAGCTAATGGTGTCAGTCAGCATTAACATGCTCAGATTTAGAAGTCAGAGGTTGCAGAAGTCAGTGGGGATCAATCAGTAGCCCCAGTCACGCTGCCGTTTGGATGCCAGGATCCTGCGCCAATTCTCCACCTCTGTGTGAATGTCTCTGAGGCGGCGAGGGGTGAAATTTTGCAACAGTAACGTAGTAACTGTAAGTGTCTTTGGCAACTTACATGATGTCCTCCTGTCTGCCCCCCCACCGTCTATCCTTCTGACTCTACAAGTGTTTGTGTTGAAGAAAAATCACTGCGACTGTCAGTCCTCCTGACTGAGACTACAGTGAACTTTCCCCCAGAAAACATCCTCCTTCCCCCCAAGTGACAGAGTCAGACAGCATCCAGTTTACAGATGGCGATTACGTAAATATGTAATCTAGAGTGAAATACGTAACTTTGTCACTTTCCAGGATGTTTGGTGGCTCAGGATCTCAATCACAACACATTGTCAGGCTGCGGGCCTCTGAGAAAACTCATAGACAGTCAAGTCGTCTGTTTCATCCTCACAGTCAGAGCTTTGAGTGAGCTTCAGAGTTTGACCTTCAGAAACACATTTGTTTGAGAAAGAAATCCTCTTGTTCTGAGCGGTGCACATGGGAAAGAGTTGAGAGTAAGGAGCAGCTTCAGCAGTGGATCGTGTTGGAGAAGTTAATATAAAGTGTTCCTGAGGCGATGAGCAGACAGTGAGGAGGAAGTACTGCTGTGCTCTGTGATGTTACGTCTCATCTCACAGTAGTTTCTGATGAGTCAGCAGTGAAGCTGTGGCTGCTCTGAGGGTTGAGTCTGTTTTCTGTGTTCATGATGTTAATAACTGTTCTGTCACTCACATCCAGTGTCGTGTCCCTCCTCATGTTGCTGGTTGTAACAGTCAAACGCATGTCTTCATCATATTCCTGAGTCTTTATTCTGATGTAATTTCTCTACAGTAACGTGTGAACCTCAGTGATCAATAACATCTGAAACTTCCTCACTGATTAAAGAATCTCTGTTTTTCAGACTTTGAATCTGTCTGAGAGAATCAGAAGCTGTGGAGATCTTTAAACTTAAAATGTGATCACAACATTTGTGTCTTTAATTTCATCATAAATCGTTCTGTATTTTAACACTTAAATATCTGAGAATATATGTGGGTGATGAAAACATGTTCTATGTTTTCATTTTCATTCATTCAAGAAAAACATTTATTAAACCTGAGATTTGAATGGTGCTACGTTCAGGGTCCTGTCTGACGGATGATGCTGCTGTCAGACATTTTTAACTTCCTGTTTCCTGCAGGTTGCCAGGATGCAGCTTCCTACGTGGTTGCTGGGGACCTGTCTGTGGTTGCTGTGCATTACGGGGGTCTGGACAGCGACTTTTAAGCTGGCTGTGATTGGTCCGTGGTCATGTGACCCCATGTTCTCCCGGGCAATGCCGACTGCAGCAGCCAACCTGGCATTGTCACGGTTACGGCGTGACAGCAGTCTGAGCAGAGGATACCGTTATGACGTAAAATTGCTAGAGGAGGACTGCTCCGCCTCCAAAGGTTTGTTACCCAATCACCTATGAGCCAAACAATTAACTAAATAAATAAATTAATAAATGTTAAAGACTGAAGATTTTAATCACACTGAATCTGCAGGCTTTTTAACCCTGTGTGGGAGTTTCCTTACAGAGTCCTTAAGGGCAAGTGTGAGCTCTGAGTTACAGAAACATCTGCAGGAGTATCTTCTATGAACATCATATCCTGCTTTACTTTAAACCCGCCAATACACTGAGGCAGAAACTTGTCCACTGTAAGGACAAAACAACCAGACATAAACAGAGATATGTAGTTTTTTTGGTTCAGTGCAGCAAAGACTGCAAAAATGTGTACATTGGGGAGAAAAACAACCGCTGCATTCACAAATGTCACAACACTGGAGGACCAACTGCTCAGGGGAAGACTCTGCTGTCCACTTACGTCTGAAGGAGACACATCATTCCTTTGAGGACAACAATGTGAACATCTTGTCCACAGAGGACAGATGGTTTTAAAGAGAAGTAAAATAATCCATCTACGTCAAACTGGAACGACAGAGGGCCCCAACAACTGTGAAACATGTGTCACAAGCGTCCTTAACGACTCCTTGAGGACACTCCCATACAGTATACGGACATTCCCACACACTGTAAGGACATTCCCACACACTGTAAGGACATTCCCATACACTGTAAGGACATTCCCACACACTGTAAGGACATTCCCATACACTGTAAGGACATTCCCACACACTGTAAGGACACTCCCACACACTGTGAGGACATTCCCACACACTGTAAGGACATTCCCTCACTCCGTGAGGACCCTCCCACACAGAGTTTTAAAGCCTGCAGCTCCTCCAGTTAGAACTGAAGCAGCTTCTTGGATGAGAGGTGAAACATCTTCAACAAACAAGCCCAGTTGACTACAATATAGCATTTAGGATTTCTTTTTGTTTGTTTTAGAAAAAATCTAAAATATTCTGAATCAAATCAAACCAAGTCAATCTTTATTTGTATGGTGCTTTTCATACAGAAGAGTAGCTCAAAGTGCCTTACAGAGATTAAAAACACCAACAGAAAAGAGAAACAGCAAATTAAATACAAACAGCAAATGAAATGGGAAACACTTCTTCTTCTTCTTGTTATTGTTGCTTTTCTTTTTCTCTTGTTTATATTTCAGCCCTGACAGAACTCGGGGACATGGAGGGTTATGGCCACGCCTACATTGGACCCTTTAACCCCGCCCTCTGCCATGCTGCCTCCCTATTGGCTCAGCATTGGGAGGTGGGACTTGCTTCTCCAGGCTGTCTGGATGCTGATTGGCTTAACCTCCCTCCCATCACGCCGCCCAGCAGAGTCCTGTTCACTGTGCTCAGGTTCTTCCGCTGGGCGCACGTCGCCATCGTCTCAGGTGAGAGGGAGTGACATCACAGCAGGGGGAGTGGTCTACCATTACATGATGAATTCAGTGAATGAGGGTCTAAGAAGACAGGCATTTATTCCCTTTTAATAATGAATTAAAATAATTTGCTTAGACATCGTCGTGACTGAAGATGATTATTTTCCACCTTAATGTTTGGTCACCAGCTCCAACCGACCTATGGGAGGGCACCGGAGAGGAATTGGCGTCGGCGCTCAGAGCTCAGGGGCTGCCAATTGGTCCGGTGGTTACCATGGAAACAAGGAACAAGGGTGGACCACGGGAGGCGCTCAAAGTGATCAGAGAGGCGGACAAGGTCAAAGGTCAGAGCAAAGAAACGGCCTGTAGAAATAAATGATAATAATGAATATATTTGTAAAAAAATTAAAGCCATCCTGAGGCTGCAGCCACAGAGCAACAGTCAATAATTCATATTGAACTATCAGTGTGATTGATTAGAGTCAATGAACGTTCAGTGAGCTTTTTTTTTTAAAAAAGGTTTCAGTTTATCAGCAGATTTTCATTTTAATCAATAGAAAGGGTTTTTTATTGTGTCTGTTTCAGTTGTGATCATGTGCATGAGCTCTGTTCTGATTGGTGGAGAGGATCAGAGAGACCTCCTACTGGCTGCTCTGGACATGGGGATGGTTTCCGACGGTTACGTGTTTATTCCGTATGACGCCCTGCTGTATGCCATGCCGTACCAGGTAACAGATCTCTTTGATACCAATCAGATTGATCAATAACTCCGTTACTGTAGTTTATGTAGAAAACATTTTTTTTATCCGATCTTGCAGTTTCCTGAATTAAAAAAAGAATCCTCAGGAACAGGAAGCACTCTTTCAGAGTAAAGTTTTGCTCCCTGATTGTCTCTTTGTCCAATCAGGACACAATATTCCCTCAGCTGGCCAATAGCACGCAACTTCGTCACGCCTACAGCTCTGTTCTGACCGTTACCATGGCGTCCGACCAGAGTTTCTATGAAGCTTTTCGTCAGGCTCAAATCAACCGAGAGATCCGGTCTGCTGTGGCCGCCACTCAGGTAAACGCACAACAACAACAACAACAACAGCAATGCCAACAAAAAAAACAACAGTATGAGACGACAACAACAACAAAAACAATATATGAAAACAACAACAAAAAAGTACATAACAACAACAACACAAGCTCCAATTAACCCAGAGATCAGGGGGGTATTCCAGAAAGAGGGTTTTGTGAAAACTCTGAGTTTGTTAACCCTGAGATGAGAGAAACTCTGAGAGTTCAGTTCCAGAAAGAGAGGTAAGTTAAACTCTGGGTCTGTTACTGCGGTAACTGACTCTGTGAACAGAACCTGCTCACTGCAGGTTCACCTGAAGAAACCCTGAGTCTGACGGAGCTGTCTGACAGCGGCTGTCCTTCCCTTCTCAGTCCCATCATGTTGAAGCAGAAATGATTCACATAGATTTACACCAGGAGGAGAATTTAGATTCATTTAGGCTGCGTTCACACTGCAGGTCTTAATGCACAATTCCGATTTATTGATCAAATCCGATTTTTTGTTTGGCTGTTCACATTACCTCTTTAAATGTGGCCTGTCTACGGATTGCAGTGTGAACAGCTCACGCTCCTGAAGTGACCCGCATGCGCAGTTGATCATTGATGACATCATGCCACAGCTGTTTATGGAAGCGAACATGGCAACGGCAACCGGTAAGGGTTACACCCCGCCTTTCCGAAACCCCGCTGTTCCGAACATAGACTTAAATTCATCGTAATGGCGGGGTTTCCCTTTTTTTCAAAGACCCCGCCACACTCCAAATGG
The DNA here is from genome assembly GCF_900880675.1 of Sparus aurata. NCBI lineage: Eukaryota > Metazoa > Chordata > Actinopteri > Spariformes > Sparidae > Sparus > Sparus aurata. Next base: position 347,989 of record NW_022045102.1, read on the forward strand.
ACACAATCAGAAAGCAAACGGAGGCTGCGCATTTATCCTTTTTTCCTTTGTGGGTTCAAACGGATCATGTGGCTGATTACCCGCAAAACAAGCCTACTTCATATTAAAATTACATAACGCTCATTATGCTTCAGTTGGACAAATGGCTATGTTGAATTGAAATTACTTTATCATGCTAAATATCCGAAATTGTAGGAAAATTGCTCCAATGCGTTACACCGATCTTCGTGCATATTCAGACACAGCCTGATATGTTCTGAGCAAAGGAATGTCTGTTTTCTCCCCCGGTCTGTTGTCAGCAGGAGCTGCAGGCTCGCGTCTGGGTGAAGTGGGCTCAAGCCAGAGTTCAGCCGGGCTCGAGCCGAGCGGGGAGAGAAAAAATGTGTATTACTTTTGCTCTGTGGGAGATCTCCCACAACAGAGTGGATGAGAAAGCAAGGGGGACAGATCTGCCCAGCAGACATCAGAACGCAGAGTGCAGCTTTGTCTGTCACCTGGTTCAGCACCTGGACAGCTGCCTGCGTAACTGGATGTGGGAATTTGATGCATTTGAAGCCACGACATTTATTCTGAAACGTCTTATATGATAACATTGTCTCGAGTCGTAAACAGTTCTGTAAGTGGAAGAAATAACAATCAATTAGGCTATTAGTGTTAGTCCTTCTTCATATAAAGTTGTGTTACAGTCGCACAGCTGGAGACCGCTAACAAAGTTAGAGACAAGAGAGACTGAAATCCTGCGAAATGATGTGCAGTCAATATGACCGCTTATGGCTGAAATAGGTCAAACAAATCACATTTTCTTTTCCTTTTGTGTAATTTATATAAAAACTATTCTCAATTAAAATACAGACACTTTTAGAAAAATGGTTAGAAGTCTTTAATGTTTGCATTTTCTTCACATCGCAGATTGATAACTTAATTGTGATAATGTTCAAAGTTACCATTATTATTATTATTATTATTATTATTATTGTTATTATTATTGTTATTATTATCATTATTATTATTATTATTTGCTGTGCTAGGTATACTTTTTGTGGTTCTTGGTGCTTGGAGCAATATTGTTGTTGTGGCATTCATGCCAATAAAGCGAATTTGAAATGAATTGAATTAATTGGATCCGTTGTGTGACAGCGGAGCGGAGGGTCAGCAGTTGGATTTTGCACACGGTCAGTATTATTAGTAGGTGTTTGAGGTTTATTACGTTTGCGGACATTATTACATTCAATGTAATTATGTAACAGCCTTTGCGCCCTTGCCTTTCGGCGCCTTTGCGTGCGCACAGTTTGCGTGTGTAGGCCCGTGGTCATGATCATCCGTCTATGGCTTTAAGAGATGGATACACAATCAATTTCATGTTTATTGAATCAAAAATACATAGGTATATTCCCCGGCAGATCGCACCCATGGGCCACAGTTTATTTCAGAATTGTGCGAGTGCGGCTGGAAGTGGGGATTCCAGCACCACGGATAGTGCGTGTAAAAAGATCAGACAAACGATTAAATGTGTTTGCTGCAAGCGAAAATATACTTCATAATAAATGAAGATAGTGACAAAGGCCTATTAGCAATAAAAAGCAATGAGTTGTGTGAGTGCGGCCTGTGTGCGGACGGCAGTCTCTGATGTAGGAAGTAATCAACTTTATTTGTCATTCATTTACAAAACAGTGCAGCGCGGGTCAGAATGACGTCAAAGTCGCATTAAATGCGACCTGGCTGTTCAGATTGCGGTCGCATTCAAAAAAATCCGATATGTATCCGATTCAGTACCACATTTAAATGTGGCCTGAATCTGATTAGAATATGTCAGATTCAATGTGACTTGTGCTGTTCACACTGTCAAAAGCAAATCAGATATGGGTCACATATGAGCGAAAAAATCGGATTCAGGTCACTTGTAACTGCAGTGTGAACGCAGCCTTAGATGAGCTCTCACTCCCTGACGAGGACTGAACCGAACAGCAGACGCTTCTCATCAGTCCGTCATTTATATTCTCCGGCTGCACAGCGAATATCAGGCTACACGTCATCGCTGACGTGCTCTCACATCTGAACTATCCTCTTCGTTTTTGTTTTTTTTAATCACTTGGCAGGTTAATCAATCACCTTCCAGCAGCCAGAAACAGAGAAATAACTCACATTTCATTTGGCTTTCTTTATCTCCCACAGATAACTACAGAAGTAACCATCAGTATAGCCTATTGTATTTTTTCCAACAACGTAGTCCGTGAGTTTGAGATGAAATGACTTGTAGTTGAATGTGTAGACAGTCAGTGTGTGTCTGCCTCTGATGTTGGGTCCTGGGGGTGAGTGACGCCCTCAGCCTCTGCTCACCCAGCGACCTGACTCAGGACCAGCTCCTCTGGTCACCCAGCGACCTGACTCAGGTCCAGCTCCTCTGCCTCTGTCGGACGTGCTGCAGGTGGAGGTGAGCACCACTTCATGTTCAACCACTCAGCAGGATGCAGTGTTGGGAAGATTACTTTGGAAATGTAGTTGGTTACAATTACAAGTTACCCTGTTGAAAATGTAATAGTAGTGTAACTATTTCAATTACTTTCTCAAAGTAATGTAACTAATTACATTTGATTACATTATGATTACTTTTCTTAATTTTGAATGAAATCTCTCAACTGCTAACCATTTTCACATTTTAAGACCTATAGTGTGATAAACCTTTCAGTTCAAAGGTTTAACCATATATTATGAGTCTGACCTTCGGCCTGTACTGAAGGAGGCTCACTTCCTCACTAAATGGAGCGACAGCGGGCTGATTTCAGCCAAGAGGAGCAGGTTGTTTTAATGGAGAGAGTATGAGCGATACAAAAAAGTCTGATCACAGCCTGAAGCAACAGTGTTGCTGCAAATATGACAAGAGGAGGCTGATTTTAATTTCTGACAGCTCTACATTGAGCTGCTTTTAAATATGAAGCTTTAGAGCAGCAACAACTGTTGTTTTAAACAGTTTTATATTGTTTTCATATATTTCACTGATCGCAATTATAAAATGCCAGTGTGTGTTTTATTGAAAGCGAGGCTGGTGTGCGTATGAAAATAGGTTACAGTGGGTTTTTTAGGTGCTGTAGCTACAAGCAAATCTCATGTTGTCTCTGTACAAAGACCTTTTTAAATGTGAGAAAACAGAGTAGACCTACTCAAGATTTACTGCGTTTGGGCAACACATAACAGGCGAAACTATTAATTTATTCATGGCCACATTAAGTTAAATTATCTGTCCTGCTGCGAGCGCACAACTTCTTTCAGTGGTGACTGACTGTATATAAAAGTAAACAGGCTATAGCCTAATAAATGACCTCCTGACGCGAGTCGGATCAACAGCTGAGCAGCGTATCCCCTCAGCTGAACATCTGTAGGCAGAGACGCTCAGAGAGAAAGTAAACAGCAGCGGATCAGCGCGATCTCTCCCTCCGTACAAATGTTCTGATCCAGCTCCACTGGACTTTCAAAGTAAAGGTGACGCCAGCTGTAAATGAGTTAAATAGTGAAATAGCGGCGCTTTTATAGCCGATTTTATGATTAAACTCTGAACAGAACCTGGTCGGGACCAGGTTATGAGCTAAGCATAAGTTACCATGGTGATGTAGTCGGGTTAAAAGAGAGCCACCTTTGTAATACAGGGAAGCCTGGCTTCTGTCTGTATGAAGTGTTTTTGTATTTCCAGCCCAGGAACATCTTGTGCGCCGCCGACACTGTTGCTGCTGAGTCTGACTGCCGCCGTACGGTTTGTTGGTTGAGTCGAATGGCACATGACCAGACAGAGCCAATCACAAGTGATAGTTTTGGAAGGAGGATGTTGATATGAAAAAAACTAAAAACAAACATGAATCCAGGGGGGCGAAAAACTATTTAATAAATCCGAGCTTTTGCGCCGATTTTTCAAATGTAACTTAAGTTGTAATCATTGAAATTTCCAAAAGCAACTGTAATTTAATTACATATTTTCTCCCAGTAATGTAACGGATTACAATTACGTAAATTTTGTAATTAAATTACGTAACGTAGTTACATGTAATTCGTTACTCCCCAACACTGGCAGGATGTCAGGACACAGATGTGTGTTTAACAGCATCTGTTGGTGGTGAAAGCTGCTACAAGTTCAAATATCCACTGAAAAAACTTTTACTTTGTTTAATATGTGAAATAAAACCAAAGTGAGGAGCCATCGTGAGACTGTTTGTATATTTCATTTTCAGCCGATTAAAATCAAATAAAACAGCCTAAAATAAAATAAAATAAAATACTGAACAACATTCAACCACTTCCTCAAACGCTAATGAAAAGACGACCGCATCTAAAACCCTTCAGTGATTTTAATACGGCCGCAGCTTTTTTTCCCAGAAAATGTCTGCTTCCTGTTTTCTCCCGTTGCCATGGTGAATCACTGTATCGGATCTCCATTGATGATGATGGCTTTTTACTAGTCATCAGGCACGAGCTCAACTCAGAGTTAACATACTCAGAGTCACTTACCGAACTCAGATCAGCTGTTCTGGAACTGAAAACTCAGAGTGTCACTTCACAGGGTAAGTCAGCTCAGAGTTCAGCGTGAGGCTCAGAGTTTGTTGAACCTCCTTTCTGGAATAGCCCTCCGGTCTGCCGTGACTGCTGTTCCTGTAAACACACAACAACAACAACGTAACTACTACACAACATATACACAATATTAACAGATGAGAAGGATGAATGTAAATATTTTCTTTCTTCATAGTAACCCTAACCCTAACCCATAATAATCAGCTGATAATTAATAAAACAGTTGATTTCAGCCCTGAGTTTTGTATGCAGGTGTCTCCGATCTTTGGGACCATCTTCAACATGGTGTACTACGTTGCTAAGGCGGTGGAGGAGCGTCGCCAGGCAGGTAGTGGGCGCTGGGTGACGGGCGATCAGCTCATCCAATCAGATGGAGGCTTTGATTTCCAGGGCTTCAATCAGGTTAGAATCATTTTAACATCAAACAAAAGCGAACCTGCAACAGACAATATAACGTTTATTTATTTTCTGCTGGAGTCACGAGAAATAAAAACATCAGACAGCCCAGAATCAGTCACATGCTCACCTGACAGGTAGAATGATGATGTAAGCTCCACCCTTCTTCTCTCCTGTTTTCTCTCAGGTGTTGTATGGTGGTAAAGAGGGACGTGGCCTGCAGGCCAGGTATTTGGTGTTGGGCTGCGATGGCGACCGACTCGTGCCGACACACTCGCTCGCCCCGACACACAGCGATGGGACGGTCGGAGGTCTGATGCCGCTGAGTCACTCCTTCATCTTCCCTGGAGGAAAACCCCCCTCTGCCAGCTTCTGTTGGTTCAACCCAGAGGAGGCCTGCAGTGGCGGTGCGTTCACTGACCTGCAGGGAGGGTGGGAGCTTTGTCAACTGTAGATTCAGTCCAGAGGAGGCCTGCAGCGATGGTGCATTCAGCATCCTGCAGGGAGGGTGGGAGCTTTGTCGCTCAGTGTTCCTTGTAATGTATGAGTGTAGTCTACAGGTCTGAGCTGTGTGGTGAGCCTCCTGCTATCCACCATGACAGTGTGTGTCAGAAACAGGAAGTGACTAACTTTAAAATCTCTTAATTTCAGGGTTGGACACGGTGACGATATTCTTCATCTTCCTGTTGCTCTGCGCTCTGATTGGAGCTTTTTTCTACTGGATCAGGTGAACACACACACACACACACACACACACACACACACACACACTTGCTGATGCTCCTTTTTGCCTGTTTATATTCAATCGACCTGTCTGTGCGTGTGTGTATTTGCAGAAACTATAAGAGACCCATGAACACCAACAAACTCATCCTGAGTCTGGACGACATTGTCTTCATCGATACTCAAGTCAGCAGGAAGGTGACACAATTTACTTCATTACAGCATTTATCCTGGTACCAGTACTGGTATTTCTGCTTCATACTGGTACCAAATCTGGTACATTTACATTTACTTTCAGGTCACTTAGCAGATGCTTTTGTCCAAAGCGACTTACAGTAAGTACATTTGTCACAAGAATGAAACCACACCGTCGATAAAGTAAGAATGAAACAAATGGAAACAATTTTCGAGCCCTTGTCTGGGCATAGTAGCTGCTATTTATCAAGGATACCTTAAGTACATAAGTGGTATGATTTAAGTGCTAAGGGTAAGAACATACAAGTGCATATACGGAGGGGGGTCACAGGGGAGAATTTGGGTAGATTGTAAACAAGGTGTGCTGCAGCGTTCTGGATACGCTGCAATGGTTTAGTTGCAGATGCTGGAGTCCAGCCAAGAGGGAGTTGCAGTAGTCCAGGATTTAATGACCAGCGCTTGGACCAGGAGTTGTGTTGTGTCCTTTGTGAGGAAAATCCAGACCCTGCGGCTATTGTAGAGGGCAAATCTGCAGGATCGGGCTACAGCAGTGAAGTTCGGGGTGCAGGACAGTGTGTCGTTGAGAATTGCGCCCAGGTTCCTCGCAGACGGTGAAGGCGATACTGTGACATCCTCGACAGTGACTGACATGTCTATGCAAGGGCAGTCTGTCCCTGCGATGAAGAGGAGTTCAGTTTTACTAAGGTTGAGCTTGAGGTGGTGCTCAGTTATCCAAGCAGAGATGTCTGCAGACATTCAGAGATGAGCGTCGCAACGTGGGTGTTGGATGAGGACGAGGGGAAAAGAGAGGAACAGTTGGATTTCGTCAGCAGAACAGTGGTCAGAGAATCTATGTGATGTGACTGCAGAGCGTAGTGGTTTAGTCTATAGTGAAAACAGAAGTGGTCCTACTGAGCCTTGAGGGACACCAGTTTCCAGAGAGCAGGGTTTGGACAAGGAGCCGTTCCATTTGACCTGAAATGTGCGAATTGTCAGGGATGATGTGAACCAGGTTAGAACCCAGTCAGCAATGCCAAGTTCAGCCAGAGAAGAGAGGAAAATTTGGTAGTTGACTGGGTCAAACGCAGAGGATAAGTAGAGGAGAATGAGGGCTGACGAGTTGGACGAGGCTCTGGCGGCACCGAGTGACTGAGTCACCGTGAGGAGAACCATCTCAGTGGAGCAACCAGTCCTGAAGCCTGACTGATTTGGATCAAGGAGGTTGTTTTGGGGATGTGCTTTCTGGGTGGGCATAGGAGTAAATGAGGAGTTGATGTCTTTTACATTCTTGGTAAAGTCTTTTGCGAAGTCATCAGCAGTGAGGGAGGAAGGAGGTAGAGGTGTGAGGAAAGAAGAGAACAAGAAGAATAGTTTCCCGGGGTTGGAGGCAGAGGAGTCGATCTTTGGAAGGTAGACGGCAGATTTGGCTGCCACCCACTTATTGCATCTTGCGCAAGCTCAGAACGTACACGCCACTGTGCAGTAGGCAGCACGTCGAAGTGTTGTGTTTCAATGCAACTTTTCTGCTGAACAGGTCAGACAAGAGCAGTCGTAGAGTGGTTGGGTGAGGCAGTTGGACGTCTGGGTGGTGTGTGGGGGCTAGGGATGGGTACCGAATTCGGTACTTTTATTGGTACCGACCGAAGTACCGAGTATCGATTCACGTGAAGTCAATCGGTACCACATTTCGGTACCTGAACGCACCTTCATGGACGTCAGTTAGAGCGGAAGTACGGTATGGACGGGACATGGACTGAACGTAAAGAACGTTGCATTCTCTGTCAGAAAGACAACAAATTTGTCTACAAAATAAGAGCTTTACATTGTACCCCATTGGAGTTTAGAACTGGGTTCTTAGCGGGGACTTTTAATTTGAAAGTAGCGAGCGCTGGACCGTATGTCAACGTCGCCGCTATATTGAAGGAGGCAGCTCAACCCCGTGAACTAATACGAGTCAGTGAAGTGAACTTTATAAAGCTCACTTCTACAAAGTGCCATAAGTTAATGCTTCTCATTTACACATTCACACACGTACGGATATATTCAGGAAACAGAGAGGAACCAAAAACAACGTAACGTACTCTGATGACTATAAACATGAACTACTTCTTATATGTTCAGTCTACAGGTCCGCACCAAACCACAATATGTATTTTTATAATGTTTTTATGAGTGTTTACAGCTGCTAACGTATGTAACGCTGTTTCTGTGATGATACATGACAGTTAAATATTTAATCTGTGTCTATTATAACCAGATCCTGAATGTGACATCTTTCTACCATACTGTCAGCTTGTTTAATTAAATTTAAGTTTAAATAACTGACTTCATAATATATGAATCAGAATCAGAAATACTTGATGCCCGACGAGAAACTGCAGCATTACAGATGCTCCCATTCAAAGTCAAGAATATGCAGAAAAATAGTACTACTACTACTACTACTACTAATGATTATTAAAACTATATATGGTGCATATTTAGTAGTAGCCCACTGCAACTTTACTCTTTTTTTTTACTATAATTAAATGTTATTTTATACAATATCATATGTTATAAAGTTCTTTCATGGAGTTTATCTCTATTCTGCTGAAAAAAAGGAAGCAGGTTCACTGCTGCTGTAGTTTCTTATCTTGATTTGCAGACTTTGTTAATTTTCTGTTGCCATGATTGTTATTATTAGTACTTAGATCATCAAAATCAAGCATAATGTGACCATGGATAGACACTTCAACAAATATTCAAAATTCAGAAGTTTTGACAATTTTTTCCATATACAAAATAACTTTAATTACCACACATATACACAAAAAAGTACCGAAAACAGGTACCGATATATATACCAGTACCAATTCGCAGGTACCAAGTATCGGTACCATATCGGTTCAAATGTGAAAGGTACCCATCCCTAGTGGGGGCCTTTAGAGAGAACTGATCTGTGGGTGGTAGTGGAAGTGGAGAGTCTGCAGGGAGGCATAGGCTGTAATGGTGTCTGCCTTCTAGACTGCAGACCTACAATACCAGCAGTTCAGTACCGGTGGAGAATGTTGGGTAACAAAGATCTCCCTTTGTCTTTGTTGGACGGTCTTCTTGCAGCTGTCCTGATGCTGCAGTGATTAACTCATATGTGCTAGATTAACCTTATGCAGGGTTAGCTTCTACCTGCAATGAAGCCTATTTAGCACAGCTGAGATGGCCGAAACTGGCTCATGGTAACTCAGCATCAGCAGTTTCACAAGAATTTACACAAAAGGCATCTAGACAATATTTCAACTAACCCACCTCACAGACTGTTTCAACTCTGGATCAACAATAAGTCTCTGACTTACCAGCAGCAGTTTCACAGATAATTTCCCCTTAGACAAAATGTGACTGAGTACTGGTTGCTCCTTTTATTCAGGGATAGCTCTGCCCTGCAATCAAGCCTACTAGTACTTATCTTTACTGGTACCAGTACTTGTACTTAATCTTTATATTGATACCAGTGCTGTTACTCACTATTTATCCTGGTACCAGTGCTGGTACTAACTTGTTATCCTGGTACCAGTACTTGACTGACTGCGTTTAGCTTCATGTTTAATTCAACTAACCATCTAGTACCCAGTAACCCCAGTTCAGGTCCGGTGTAACCATTTCAGATCCAGTACACAAGGCAGTTAAAGAGTTCAAATTCTTTGTTTTAGTGTCAGGCTGAATGATGAACTGCTGTTGATGATGTCCATGTTCTTGCATTACTTGTTGTTCTTGATTTAGTTGTAGTAAGTTGTTTGTTTTGTTGTTGCTGTCATTGATTCTTTTACTTTTTCGTGTTGATGTTTTTATTTCTTACAGAAACTGAACGACGAGTCGATCATGAGGAGTCTCCTGGAAATTAAAACTCCCTTTCGTTCACTTGCTCGAAGTTACATCCTGACGACACCCGAGAGCTCCAACATCGGAATACTGGAGGTACACCTGTACTGTCTGTGTCTCTCTACCTGTCTCTCTCTACCTGTCTCTCTGTACCCATCTCTCTATTGCCTCATGTCTCTCTCTACCTCTCTCTCTCTACCTGTACTGTCTGTGTCTCTCTACCTGTCTGTCTCTACCTGTCTCTCTTTACCCGTCTCTCTATTGCCTCATGTCTCTCTCTACCTCTCTCTCTCTCTACCTGTACTGTCTGTGTCTCTCTACCTGTCTGTCTCTACCTGTCTCTCTGTACCCGTCTCTCTATTGCCTCATGTCTCTCTCTACCCCTCTCTCTCTCTACCTGTACTGTCTGTGTCTCTCTACCTGTCTGTCTCTACCTGTCTCTCTGTACCCGTCTCTCTATTGCCTCATGTCTCTCTCTACCTCTCTCTCTCTCTACCTGTACTGTCTGTGTCTCTCTACCTGTCTGTCTCTACCTGTCTCTCTGTACCCATCTCTCTATTGCCTCATGTCTCTCTCTACCCCTCTCTCTCTCTACCTGTACTGTCTGTGTCTCTCTACCTGTCTGTCTCTACCTGTCTCTCTTTACCCGTCTCTCTATTGCCTCATGTCTCTCTCTACCTCTCTCTCTCTCTACCTGTCTCTGTACCCATCTGTCTCTCTGTACCTTTACTGTGCTCTGATTGGCTGTATTGTAACCAGGGCGACTGGGTTTGGCTGAAGAAGATTCCTGTTGATAGGACGGTAACAGCTGTGAAACAGAGCACCCAGAATCTTTTCGGCCAGGTACGGGGAACAGTCCATACACTGTAGAAACACTGTAGAAACAATGAAAACACTGTATAGACAGTAGACACAAATTAAATACAGTAAACATTTGAATTATTATAGAATGTGTTCTTACAGTACAGATTAATAATGTAAAAGATTATTTCTGTCAGGAGTTCAAAAAGCTGAATAGAACTGAGAATGAACCCACACTGCAGATCTGGTGCAAAAGACTGAAGTTTTATTCAGACACAAAAAAGCTCAAAAAGAAACAAAAGCAGACCGACGAGGACACAGGGGAGTGGAACAGGTTGCTGTAGACAACAGGGCTGAGCGAGGAAACACAAAACAGGTAAGTCAAGGCAAAAGTGCCAGTCCAAGCAGGAGTCAAAAATATTCTCTTGTCACAATCACAAGATCAAGCTGCCAAGAGCGTTACCACAAGGGATGAAACAATGAACTGGTGATGAGTGGAGGGAGAGACCAGCTTATAACTGCAGGAGGTGTGAAGACCAGGGAACCAAGTGGATGAGCAGCAGGTGTACAGAGGAGGATGCAGTAGGTACCAGAAGGCCCCGCCCAGCCCTGGGGGGAATGAAAACATGGACCCACAGAGAGAGCAGAGGCGAACTGGATCCTGACAGGATCCTGACCATTTCCATCTGTTGTCTAGTTGAGGGAGGTTTATCATGTCCACCTCCTCTACTCCAGAGTGGTTAATTCATGTTGACATTTTATTGTTCATCTGTCCGCTCCAGTTGAGGGAGATGCGACACGAGAACCTGAACCTGTATGTGGGTCTCTTCTTGGACTCGGGGATCTTTGCTCTGGTGGTTGAACATTGTCCCAGAGGAAGTCTGGCCGACCTGCTGGCTGACAGCAACATGAGGCTGGACTGGATGTTCAAGTCCTCGCTGCTCATGGACCTCATCAAGGTAAAACATCATTTCATAAGTAACTTCTGTAATTATTCATCTGACCAGGCTGCTGGACATGATGCACCTGTATGTGTTAATGTGATGTACTGCATGATGTTCTGGTCTGACAGACGTTAATGAACATTTTCAGTTTGCTGTTCACTCAGGTGAATCTTAATATAAGCATTTATATAAGTTTGAGTTAAAGGATGATTTCTGAGTGGTTCTGATGTTTGTTCATGTTGAAGAAGTTGTGGAAAAATAGGAAGCAAACAACTTCTCTCTTTGACTGCTTTACAGTCGTTTACTCAACAAGAACCCAAAAAACTCTGCCAACGGCTGGAAAACTGCTAATTTAATCATCTCCTCTGTTGGCATGGTTACCCAGCGCTCAGTTACCAAGCTGCTCTGTTGCCATGGTTACTCACTGACGCTTGGTAGGGACCTAGCCCAACAGTCTGCTGTCAGTGAGAAGGACATTAACCAAATGGTGAATTATGTCCGCTCAGTCCACTACAATGTAGTTTTAAAATCTTACATTTCATTCAGGAGAATCTGAATATAACCATTTATATAAGTTTGAGTTAAAGGATGATTTCTGAGTGGTTTGGAGTTTTGTTCACGTAGTTTAAAAATGTTACTGTTCATTCAGGAAAGTCTGATGACAACAATCATTTGTGTGTCTCAGGGGATGAAGTATCTTCATCTTCGAGGGTTGAGTCACGGCCGTCTCAAGTCCACCAACTGTTTAGTGGACGGACGCTTCGTTCTGAAGATCACCGACTACGGACTTCCCATGATCCTTCACTCTCAGAACTTCCACCTTCCGGAAGACCCACAAGGTAAAAAACTTTAAAGAGACAAAAACTGAGAATATGAACATTTGTTTCTGCTGCAGACCAAAACATATGAACATCGCCAACAAAATCATGTCTACCTGTCTATCTCTCTCTCTCTCTCCACCTGTCTGTGAAACTGTATCTCTCTCAACCTGTCTGTCCTTCTACCTGTCTGTATACCTGTCTGCCTCTACCCATCTGCTAGAGCTGCTGTGGACGGCTCCAGAGCTCTTGAGGAAGCCAGTTCGTGGCGGGTCATTTGCTGGAGACGTCTTCAGTTTCTCCATCATCATACAGGAAGTGATCTCAAGAACGCTGCCGTACGCCATGATGGACATGCCCGCCCACGGTGAGACAGGACCACCACCTGTCTGTCTGTCTGATGAGCTGTCTGTGTGCCTGTCTGTCTCTCAGAGATACTGGAGTGTCTGAAGGAGCCCCCTCCTCTCTGCATACCACCTGTCTGTCTGTCTGTCTGATGAGCTGTCTGTGTGCCTGTCTGTCTCTCAGAGATTCTGGAGCGTCTGAAGGAGCCCCCTCCTCTCTGCAGACCACCTGTCTGTCTGTCTGATGAGCTGTCTGTTTGCCAGTCTGTCTCTCAGAGATTCTGGAGCGTCTGAAGGAGCCCCCTCCTCTCTGCAGACCACCTGTCTGTCTGTCTGATGAGCTGTCTGTGTGCCTGTCTGTCTCTCAGAGATACTGGAGCGTCTGAAGGAGCCCCCTCCTCTCTGCAGGCCGCTGGTTTCGGTAGATGAAGCTCCGGCTGAGTGTCTCAGTTTGATGAACGAATGTTGGAATGAAGATCCGAGTAAGCGGCCGAGCTTCGATGACATCTTCAAACAGGTGAGACGAGCTGCCCGTCGCCCCCTGCTGGCTCCAGTCAAAGAGTCTTTGTCTTTATAATGAACTGACTGTTCATTAGTTTCAGGGACCTTCTGAACTCTTCAGACCTGATTTAGTGAAACATTTCCTGTGTTCTGTGTTTGCAGTTCCGGGGCATCAACAGAGGGAAGAGGGCGAACATCATCGACTCCATGCTGCGGATGTTGGAGCAGTACAGTTCGAACCTGGAGGATCTGATCAGAGAGCGAACAGATGAGCTGGAGGTTGAGAGAAACAAGACAGAGAAGCTGGTGGGACAGCTCCTACCAAAGTGAGACAGCTTTCATTTCAAAGTGAAATAATGAAGTTTGGTGCAGCAGCAACACCTGGTGGCTACCAGCAGAACATGACCGTGACTACATTTCCCATAAGACTCGTCCCTGTGTGACATCTGTGATGTCACTCAGCTCCTCAATAATGTAACCCGTCATTTAGGACAAAACATGTTGATGTAATTCAGTATCACTTCACCTTCTGATGACATCATTATCATCTTAGTTCACTGACAGATCAGAGAAAAGACTCTTCAGGACTCTGAGAGTCTTCATGTTTCAGATATGTTCACAACATTATGTTAGTAAAACTTGCAGGATGTACCAGATGTGGTAAGCTAAATTCATTACTTTATATTTAGTGTATTGGATGATGAATATTGCTAAAATACTTACAAACCTAAACTGGTTTTTAATGACACCTCACTGAACAGACCTACAGCCAATAGGGTTCCTCCTGTTTGGGTAGGAAGCCCTGTAGCGTCACGCCAGCCAGTAAACTTAACAACCAGGAAACAAAATCCATCTGCAAGTTGTATCCATGAAAAGTATACACACATTAGAAATGAGCCGCCGGTCACACTGAGGCTCCGTTACAGAGCACAACTAAGAGACATGACGAGTGAACACTTGGCTAGCTGATGAAGAGCAGACACACACAGTCAACTGTGAACGTTTTTCACCTAACAAAAAACAAAACACTTTCTCTATTTCTGCTAAACTGCTTATATGACTTTGTTCTGTGTGTACTTATCTTTGCTACTGGCAACATGCTGACAGGATGATGTCATGGTGTGTGTGTGTGTGTGTCAGGTCTGTGGCTCAGGCTCTGAAGAAAGGGAAGCCGGTCCGACCTGAACATTATTCAGACTGCACTCTTTACTTCAGTGACATCGTCGGATTTACGACCATCTCAGCTCTCAGTGAACCCATCGAGGTAAAAACTGAAGAAGAAACACCTGAGGTAGAGGTAGAGACACAGAAGAAGTACCTGTCACACCATCCAGCTAACACTGTGTGTGTGTGTGTGTGTGTGTGTGTGTGTGTGTGCAGGTAGTCGACCTGCTCAATGACCTGTACACCATGTTTGATGCCATCATAGCGACTCATGACGTCTACAAGGTAAGAACCAATCGCCTGACAGGACACCTGTGTGAAATCACAGGCAGCCTCTGTCTCTCTCCTCACCTGTCTGTCTCCTCACCTGCTTGTCTCTCCTCACCTTTCTCACGCCTCACCTGTCCATCTGAGTCTCCTCACCTGTCTGTCCGTCTCTCCTTACCTGTCTATCTGTCTGTCTGTCTTGTTCTCTGTTGATGTTTAAATATTTTAAAAGATGTGTGTGTGTGTTTGCAGGTAGAGACCATCGGCGACGCCTATATGGTGGCGTCAGGTGTCCCCAACAGAAATGGGACTCGACACGCGGCTGAAGTTGCCAACATGTCACTGGACATCCTTCACTCTATAGCAGCTTTTAAGATCAAACACATGCCGGAGATTAAAGTGAAGATACGCATCGGACTGCATTCAGGTACAACCCCCGTCTGAAAGTCATTCTAGTCATCATGGAAATGTCACCTGCAGTCACTGGCCGGTAACCTGCTACATGTAATCTGACAGATATCAGTAATCTGTGATCGCTAAACGCTGTCTGAACATCAGTCAGTCATTGACCAGACTGCCTGAAACAGACTCCTGTTGTTGTCACATTTTAACACCAGCTGTGAATGTGAGTGTGTCAGTGTGAGTGTGATAAGCAGTGAACAGTGGGAAGCTGGTGACGGTCCAAACCTGCACCAGTGATCAGTTAGTTTGTTGGGTTAGTTAACCCGAACTGCAACTTCTGTTAAAGCATCTGACTAAACCCGTCTGTCTCCCTACCTGTCTGTCTCTCTACGTGTCTGTGTCTCTACCCGTCTGTCTCCCTACCTGTCTGTCTCTCTACGTGTCTGTGTCTCTACCCGTCTGTCTCTCTACCTTTCTGTGTCTCTACCCGTCTGTCTCTCTACCTTTCTGTCTCTCTACCTTGCTGTGTCTCTACCTTTCTGTGTCTCTACCCGTCTGTCTCTCTACCCGTCTGTCTCTCTACCCGTCTGTCTCTCTACGTGTCTGTGTCTCTACCTTTCTGTGTCTCTACCTTTCTGTGTCTCTACCCGTCTGTCTCTCTACGTGTCTGTGTCTCTCTGTCTGTGTCTGTCTGTCTGTCTCTACCCGTCTCTCTACCCGTCTGTATCTCTACCCGTCTGTCTCTCTACCTGTCTGTGTCTCTACCTTTCTGTGTCTGTCTGTCTGTCTCTACCCGTCTCTCTACCCGTCTGTGTCTCTACCCGTCTGTCTCTCTACCTGTCTGTGTCTCTACCTTTCTGTGTCTCTACCTGTCTGTGTCTACCTGTCTGTGTCTCTACCTTTCTGTGTCTCTACCTGTCTGTGTCTACCTGTCTGTCTCTCTACCTGTCTGTCTCTCTACCCATCTGTGTCTCTACGTGTCTGTGTCTGTCTGTCTCTACCCGTCTGTCTCTCTACCCGTCTGCATCTACCTGTCTGTGTCTCTACCTGTCTGTGTCTCTACCTGTCTGTGTCTGTCTGTCTGTCTGTCTGTCTGTCCGTCCGACCTCCAGGTGCAGTAGTAGCGGGCGTGGTCGGCCTCACGATGCCCCGGTATTGTCTGTTTGGAGACACGGTCACCACGGCGTCACATATGGAAGCCAGCGGACTGCGTATGTAGAAAACAAGAAAAATATTGATTGATTAATTAACACTAATGTCAAAGATGAACAATGATGTCATTGATTAATACCAACAAAATCTGTATTAATAACAATAAACTGATCGGTTAATCCACAGATTCTGCAGGAAACAACAGGAAATCTGAATGAAATGTTCTGTGCTTTTGTTTAATGTTGTCTTTGCCAATATCTCATCATCAATAATGATCATATGTGTGTGGTTCAGCCTACAGGATCCACATCAGTCTGTGTACAGTGAAGGTCCTGACCAGTCTCAAACTGGGATACCGCATGGACACCAGAAAGGCACAGGTACACTCACCTGCTCACACGTTTGGCTTTTTTAGACTTTTCCTTTAATTCATTTCTGTGATGAAAACAGAAAGACTTTTCACACAAAACCAGATTATCAAATATACATATTTTGATAATCTGGTTTTGTGTGTGACACACAAATCCATTTATTTCCATCATGAGCAGAACTTGGTGACAGTGGTGAGAACAAACTGCTGCTAACAGGCAGAAACCTTCAGCAGAACCTATATATCACTTTAAAGAGCTTCCAGCTGCAGCCTAAAGTCAAAATCAGTGCTCAGCTTTATACAAACCAGCAACATCAACAGGCGACCATCAATAAGCTCACACCATGATGACGAAGTCCCCTGACCCGGTCTGGCTCAGTTATACAGCAGGTATGAGAGGGTTCATGAACTGTAGACTTGAACCAACGTTTGAGGAGACCCAACTATTAAATCTGCTCCTGTGTAACGAGTATAGTACAGTAGGATAGTAGTACAGTAGTGGGAAGACTGAACAGTGGCAACAGTGGGCAGAGGAAAAAACACTGTCACTAGATTACAATAAATATTGATAGATGGACAATGGTGTTGTGTTGTACACATCCAGAACTGATCAGAACCAGAACTATACTGAGTCAATGATGTTTAGTTGTGATTCGATGTTTGTGTTGCAGGTGAAGGGCGCAGTGGACACATACTGGCTGACCGGCAGAGATGGTTTCGATAAACCTCTTCCTGTTCCCCCAGACCTCACTGGAGGGTGAGAACACACACACACACACACACACACACACACACACACACACACAGAGGGTTTAGGGTTGGCAGCTGTTCAGTATTCCAGATCGTCTAACCTGTCTCTCTGTCTCTCTAACCTGTCTCTCTCTCTCAGGGCCAGTAATCATGGTATCAGTCTGGATGAGATTCCAATTGAAAGAAGACAAAAGTTTCTGGACAGACAAAAGATAAAGAAATGATGCCAACACACACGCACACACACACACACGCACACATGCACACACACACACACACCCCCCCACACACACACTCACTACCTCGAGGACTGGACTTTGCTTTAGAGGACATTTCATCAGCTTGTAATCA
The DNA here is from genome assembly GCF_900880675.1 of Sparus aurata. Classification (NCBI taxonomy): domain Eukaryota; kingdom Metazoa; phylum Chordata; class Actinopteri; order Spariformes; family Sparidae; genus Sparus; species Sparus aurata. Next base: position 365,576 of record NW_022045102.1, read on the forward strand.
GTCAAAACTTGTTAAAATGTGATTGGAGTTCTGAAAGGAGTTCTGATGTGACCAATCAGCATGGACAGTACTCTACTTCCTGTTTGTAGTTGGAGGACATGCTAACCCCAGCTCTGATTTGTCCCTGACATCCCATCATCACATTTCTGTTTCTGTGCCTCACATGGTCTGTGATAGATTATACAGTGATACTGTCTGTATATGGCAACATTATCTGTGGACAGTTACAGTATGTATGTATGTATGTATGTATGTATGTATGTCTGTATGTATCATTAACTAAGTGAATGAAAATATATTCATTACTCACCTTGTTATCTAATCAAGCTGCACATGTACAGTGTGACATGACCTGCAGTGCAGTGCATGTTGGGAAAACTACTTGTTACAGAACAAAAGAATGTCTGAAAGAATGAAGTTAAATGTTATATGAGGCTCTTCCATCATATCCTCTCAATATTTTGTTGAGTGAAGTGATCAATTTCTGATAATCAATAATCAGTGTAACTTACATGATGGTGTTGATGATGATGATGATGATGATGATAAATAAAAGACTTAAATAAAAACATATTCCAGAAAACTCGCCATCATTTGTTTGATCAAATCTTCCATCGTCATACGCTCATCTCAGTCTTCAAGTGTGGATTTGACATGATGCACCTGAAGTCACCATACACCCACATAGCAAGCGGGTCTGGGCCAGATCCGGCATCAAGCCAGCACCTCTGGCCTACATCTGGCATGGCAAATAGTATGTTAGCCAGATGTGGGCCAGGTCTGGCAGTTATGGCACCGTTTATGATATGGCATGCCAAATGTGGGCCAATCGTGGTTAGCTGTTTGTGGCCCAGATCTGTAACAGACAGGTCTGGGCCAGATCTGGCATCAAGCTGGCACTTTTGGCCCATTTCTGACCTGGTAAATAGTATGTTAGCCAGATGTGGGCCAGGTCTGGCAATGATGGCACCGTTTATGTAATGGCATGCCAAATGTGGGCCAATTGTGGTTAGGTGTATCTGGCCCAGATCTGTAACAGACAGGTCTGGGCCAGATCTGGCATCAAGCCGGCACTTTTGGCCTATTTCTGACCTGGTAAATAGAATGTTAGCCAGATGTGGGCCAGGTCTGGCAATGATGGCACCGTTTATGTAATGGCATGCCAAATGTGGGCCATTTGTGGTTAGTTGTATGTGGCCCAGATATATACCCTGCTGAAAAAAGTCAGACAAACCATTAGGCATATTCTATTGGTTTCTAATGGTTCCTGGTGGTTTCTAATGGTTTCTAATGGCTACTTATGTTGTCCTAATGGTTTGGTTTGATTTTCTAAGGTTCTAATATCTCCTACACAAATCTACAGGACTTCAACGGTCCCTACTAACGTTTCCTACGGGAGTCTAATGGTTCCTACAGGACTCTTCTATAGGAGTCTTAATGGTTCCCACATAAGTCTTATTGGTTCCTACAGGCGTTTCTATACACTGAAACAAGTCAATCTAAGAATAAATAATTGCAACATAATTAATCCTGTGATAATAACAATACAAAACAAAGTTTGTCTCTAGACATGAATATATCAAGTTGTGAATTATTCTACATTTGTTCAAAACACAAGTCATTTTGATTGTTTTCCCTAACAAGCTGTATGTAAGCGGATCAACAAATCTTCTACACTTTGTATTTACTCCGACTGCCCTCCCCTCCCCCTGTGGTGCATTCTGGGTATTCGCGCCAAACGCCTGAGCAAAGACAGAAGGAGAAATTTGAAAAATGGGAGACTGAACTGTTAAGGTAAGAATTTAGTTAATGTTAGTTGGTTACTTACTACAATCTTTCAGGTTTTACATTGTTGTAGAAATAAGTAAAATAACTAGAGGCACTAGATGTAATTTGTAATTAACAATAGTGGCTTCAACAGACTTCTGTGTAACTTGAAACTAATGTTAGCAAGTTTTAAAATACTTGCTTCAAATGTAATTTGAACCTGACGTTTGCAAGTGACTATAATTTAAAGTAAGCATGGATGTGTTTTTTCTTTCACATTACGTTAATCAGACAGCGCTGGGTGCCGGTTTATGGCTGCGTGCAGAACCAGTTTGATAGAGTAAACTAACGTTAGTATGCATTTCTATCTATGGCACTGTGCAGAATCCCTCTCTATCGGCTAACACCGGGGGGTTAGCCGTTAGCCAGGGGTGTTCGCGACACACGGCGCCCCTCGGTAACTGCTAACTCCTCACTAACGGCTAACCGTTAATGGCTAACACCGTTAGCGAGGCAGTAGCCGTTAGCGTGGGGCGCCTGGTGCCGCGAACACCCCTCGCTAACGGCTAACACCCCGGTGTACGGGGCCACCCCTCGCTAACGGTGTTAGCTGTTAATGAGGGGTTAGCCGTTAGCTAACACCGTTAGCGAGGAGTGTTAGCTGTAAGTCGGCCGTGTGTGTTTGGGTTTGTGTGGCCGGTTTTTGGTCGCAGCGGTGGCTGCTAACTAGCAGGTAACTTAGCCTACATCTAGGTTGTTAAGTTAGGTCTGCTTGTTAGCCACGAAACGCAGCAGAGGGCAGAGCGAGCCACGCTGCAGGTGATACACCGCGCCGAGTTCTCAAATAGAGAGCCCACTGTACAGGGGGCAGAGTGAGATGCGTGCTGCATAGACGATCTCTTTAGTGGTCAGTTACTATGTCATTGTGTGCTTATCAGATGATTTATCGTGTCAAGCACACTGGTGAAGGTATGCAAAAACAATTGTTGTGGGTAAAGTGGACACATGTTAGATTATTTCAGTTTATGGACCAGACAAAAAGTAATTTTTGGGGGCAGAGATTCTGGTCTTTCACTGAAAAAAAAATGTCGTGACAGCCCAGTCTGAAATGTAGCAAAAGTAAGCCTGATGAGGCTGTCAGAATAAAATGCATGACTCTGTTCTGTTTTTGTTGCTCTGTGTCTCTGTTATTCTTTTTTTCTGTATCTCACTTCTGACCTCTTTTGCAGATCAAGGATGAATTATGGAGGATCACACTAAAGCCACTACAATTCACATTACTGGGGAAGTTGGACCAATACACGCCCAGGCTGTTGAGCCTCTAAGCTGTTGGGAAGAAACTTGATGAGACCCGTGACATGGTAAATGAGGCATGTACTTACTGCAGTTAAATAGTTAGTTATATATTAGCATTCTGATGTTTGTACTTAGCATGATCTCCTTTTTTTTTTATAGCACAACAGCATTGAGTCCAGAAGAGAGGCTGTGATCAGAGGCCTCATTCTCTATCTTGGTGAAAAACAGAGGAGCTAATCAAGGCCTACAAGGTAAAGAAAACTGTTTCAAAGCCCAGCCTGTTTGAGATGAGGTTGTGCAATCCAGAATAGCTGATGGCTCAGTGGTATTTTAATTCTTTTTTTCTTTTTTTTTAAAGAGTGCCTATGTAGAAATGGATGGAATGTTATGATTTTAGCATCTTATTATTAATGATTTAGTAAAAGTTGGAAAATCATCAAATGTGGATGTTATCCTGCACGGAGAGCAGGCTGCTGCTAGCACTGCTAACGGTAGCCACACAGCATGTCAGCGGTCAGAGAAGATGACACATTTCATTAACATAGTTCAGTTCATTAATGTGTGCCACTAAGTGCCAACTATATCAGCATTTGGTTGTTGAACAGTGGGATCAATGGTATCTATCAAACAGCTCCTCATTTAAATAAAAACGGAGTTCAGTTGTGTTCAGTGATGATGGAGAAGCTGCTGCTGCCGAGCTAAATGCCATCCCAATATCTGACAATGCATTGAACATAGCGTATAGCAACAGCAAAAATATTAACAGTAATGATAGCAATAATAATTATTTGGGGGGGTGCAGCTGTTATTTTCTTCTCTGAGGGGGGGATGTTGTAGAAATTTGTTTGGCAAGATCTGCAAGCAGGCTGATGTGAATGTGTGTGTGATGTGGGTACTGAATGTGGTTATGCATTGCTCCGGTCGAGCACTTATACCGGTATGCCAGTTTACTCTGACACAGGCTACATCCTTATTTTCATTTTCTATGTCGAGATACTGCCGGACTCGCTGCCACCTTTTACACTAGATTACACTATTTCTGGTGACGACAAGCGATGTTTGAAACATTTACATGACCAGTCGTTTAATCAGGAACATCCCTAGTGCTTTATATGTGTATTCTAGCAACTTAAATTGCATTCGTCATCACAAAATTTAAATAAAGTAAAAAAAACTGTTAAATAGTTTCATGAATTTCTTTTCCATTCAATGCGGGGGGGGGGGGGGCTAGTCATCAGATGTGTCACTTGTGAACTGTATTGTGATATTCATTAATTTGTGTGTTTGTATGTGTGTGTCTGACTTCTGATGCCACAGACCAAGAAATCGAGACCAGGATTACAAAATGGTTGCAGAAAGCACCTGATGGGAACAGCGGAGGAAGTGAGTAAATGAGAATGATGGACAGTGAGAGAAGCTCTCATGCGTAATGCATTTTAGACTTTTGATCTGAACTCTCTTCACCTTTTGTAAGGTGCTACTGCTGGTGGAACACATGGAGACGTGATGTTCCTATGCATGGTTTGAAAGTCTATGCCAAGTTGTTTTGTCTAAAATGTTCAGTGTTGGTTTTTAAACTGAAGATATGGCAGTGAATGTTAAATTCGTAATAATGTTCTGTAGACTCTTGACATGTTGTGTTTGCTGACAGATATGTTGTAAGTATATGTTAAGGTATTATGCAACATTCCGCTGCATTGTATGTTTTTGAACAGTCTATGCCAGTGATGGGTCAGGACCCAAGTGGGTCGTACATGTGAATGGAAAAATCTCAGAGTTTTATTTTGAAGTCTATAATTTCTGATACTGTGCTTTTATTATGAAGGATGTGTGTTTACCATGAATGCAGCATGGCTGCAGTCATATACTGCCAACTATACAACTTTTCAGTGTTAAAATGTTGCCGCTTTTTGAATTGTGAAAAAAGTACTGAATGTTCCGATGCATATTGCACTTATCTGATAACACTTTGCATTGATTATTCAATATTGGAAATGTATTTTGGCAATTAGCTGTGAAAATAAAGTCATTTGTATAATTGTACCTCTGTTGTTTTTTAATCCGGGCCAGATGCAGCATGGTTTAGACTGACGTCTGGCCCAGCTCTGGTCCACATGGGGCACTTGCACTTGGCTGACATACAGCAAAGAATGACGCCCCCCCAGTGGCCCAGATCTGGACCAACTGAGGCACTTGCATTCGGGTGACATACTGCAAAGAATGACGGCCCCCCAGTGGCCCAGATCTGGTTAGCCAGAGCTGGCTTACACATGGGCCAGCTCTGGACCAACTGAGGCACTTGCATTCGGGTGACATACCGCAAAGAATGACGGCCCCCCAGTGGCCCAGATCTGGTTTGCCAGAGCTGGCTTACACATGGGCCACTTCTGGACCAACTGTGTGTGTTAGCAGTTGGCCAAGAGCTAGGTGTGTGTAGATTTAATGTTTAGTTCCCACTGTGTGGTTCTGTGGCAATGGCAACAGGGATGCCTACTGTTCTTGCCTGTACCCAACACTTCTCAGCGCAAAATGGAATGGTGCAGTCTTTGCATACATGAAATGGTGTACTTGAGTGTCTAAAAAAACATGTTAAATTCAGGATGTGCATTGTCTCAGTCCAACACATGTACATGGTTTTGTTTTTGTTTGTTGCTTTAGGGCCTGCAAACCAGGCTGTCAGGCCTTTGGAAGGCAGGATAGACAATCAATGACTCAACAGTGTAGGAGGATCTCTGCTGGTTGAAGCTGGTAAGTATCCCCTGACTGCCGCCCTGGTGGTCGGGGCAGGTGAGTACATTTAGGGAATTTTTTGTTACTTCTTGTCTTTCTTTTTGTTATTTTCTTTGTGTTGTGGTGAGACAATGCCAGGTAATACAGGTAAGTATATATGCACAGGTTGTTGTCAAGGAAAGATTTTATTGCAGTTGAATGGGCAAAATGATCATCACAAACAGACTTCTATGTATCAGGCTCTTTTTGAGGCCTGAAAATCCCTAAGTTCTTTGCTTTTCTATGTGGCAACATCTCCTGTCGTCCGTCCTGGTCCCCCATCCATGGCACATCGGTCTGATCACCTGTGAAGTGGAGCTTTCTGGAAATGGGTTATTGTTAGTGCTCCTGGGGTGCCAATGGGTGGATTCCTGTTGCTTTTTGGATCTGTGGTTAATAGGAAGGAATGTTAATTTGGTCTGGTGTGTTGGCTTTTTTAGCCTCACCTCTGCCTCCCGCAGCTCACCGCGGGTGCGCGAGATGGCCGGGGAGGTCTGGCGTCTGGGCTCAACAGAAATGCTTTTAGTGGTGGGGTCAGAGGAGGTGTTGTTTACCAAGAGGTTAGCATTGCTGTGCTTATTATACCTCTGTCTCATCATTTTATCCCCAGCCACCTGCTGTAGTGTCTGTGAGCCCAGTGATGGCCCCGGTTTGGGTTTCAAGACATTCCCCGGACCAGTCGCACACCCTGCGGAGGCAAGACGGATGTTAGTGGCTGTAGAGGTAGGGTAGCCACCGTCTGAGGTGGACGAATTTGGTAGGGTTGGTTGGTGTTTTGAGTTTGGCTGGACAAAGGCCCGCTCTAGTAATGATGGTGAAAGTGGCGGCGGACTAGTAGTCTGTTTACGGACTGTCCGTTTTGGATTCTGTCTGTCACGGGGAGAAGGGGGAGAAAAAGAGGGATGACCAGGTTGAGTAGGAGCTGCATCTGGGAGGGAGAGGTGAGATTCATCCCCGGAAGCAGGAGGAGCCGCATGTTGAGCTGCAATTGCAGTTAAAGGCTGCTGTCTATCTGCTAGGGGCACTTTCGGAGGGATGTCACCCACCAGGGACTCTGAGGGAGTGGTAGGCTCGGAGTCAGATTGATAATATTTTTCCGAGCCGCACTGGAGTAAAGCTTCGGCCTCCCCCACAGCAGTGTGATGGAGTCTGCCTTTAAAGCGCTTTTTCGCCCAGTTCACTGCTATGGGGAAGGCCACACTATCATACGCTAAACTAGACAAAGACATGGTGGTGTCTAGATAGTGTCCCTCTAAGATTTTGAGGTTATTAGCCATCCAGGTTTGTGTGTTGGCAGCTAGGGCCTGTCTGACTGCTTCTGTGGGTGATGAGGGTTTAATAAATGCTGTCAGTTTCGCTACCTGTTTAGCCATGCCTTTGGGTGGCATGTGGCTAGCTATGGCTGCATCAATGATGTTGTTATGGTGAATTGCTTGAATTAGCTTGAAATAGCTCTTCGCTAACTTTCTAGTTTGCTGACTGGGGGGGTGGTGAAGGAGAAAAGGTTTGTGGTGAGTATCTGCACTGGCTTCAACCCCCGCTGAGAGGCTGAACTGGGCCGCCTTGGACCTGCAATTAAAATACACAGACATTAGTGAGGCCTACCTGTGGCCGAAGCCTGAGGGCTCTGCAGGCCGCAATCCTAGGCCGCAGCTGGTGTTGCTGTGGTCTGCCGTGTGGATCCTGGACCTGGATAGGTGGAGATGGAGTGCTTCTGGTGTGCAGGTTAGTGGTTGCTGTGGTCTACACGTCAAGAGCACTAGTCCATCTTTTCACTGTTAGTGATATCCAAACAAAAATGTTCTCAGGCTCCAGTGGTGGTGGCTAGGGTTAGGGTTAGGGGGGTTAGGGTTAGGGGGTTAGGGTTAGGGGGTTAGGGTTAGGAGAGCGGGACTGAGCCTGCTCCCAAAAGGGAACAGGAGGTGCACGGTCCTTCCCTCGGATGCACTCATCACCCCGGTCCCACCTGCTGATGTTTGGGTAGGGCTGGAGAGGCCGCCGGCCTTTCCTGCCATGGCGGACCACCGTCCACCCTCCCTGCTGACTTCCCATCCCTTGTGGGTAAGTGTTGTTTTCTTTTTTTCACGGTGTATTTATTTAATAATGTATTTTTTATCTAGGTTTGTATTTATTTATTATGAAATTAAAGTTTATATGAAGTATAATGAATTGTTTTTTAAGGAAGAAAATAATGTGTGCTTTTGGGCAACGTTTCGACCCCTGAGTGGGTCTTCCTCAGGCCAAGCACACAAAAAAATGACTGCTAGTTTGAATTCTCACAGAGCTTCTTCTCTTTTGCAGGTCAGATTCAGGAATGAGCTCCTGCTCTTCAGTGACTCCTTTTATACTCCTGGCTCCTCCCCCTCTCCCCGGTACGGATGTCTCCACTCCACAGGTACGTAGGACTTGTTGTTTAAGGTAAATTGTAAATAATCAATATGTTTAAAAGGTAAGTATTTATTTTGGTTTTTAAATTTTAAAGGGGGTATGTATTAATTGTTGTTTTAAATTGTTTTTAAAGGTAAGTGGTACTAATGATCTACGGTAGGAATGTATTGTGGTTTTTAAAGTTTAAAGGGCCAATATGAAATGTTTTTTGTAACAGTTTTTAAGGAAATGGAATTATTTATTTATATCTCGTGCTTTTAAGGTGTATTATTTATTGTTTTGACTTGTTTTTGAGGTATGTAGTCTACTGTCCGTATGAATTAGTCAACCATGCAGGTGAGTATGTATAGCTTTTTAAATTTTAAATGATGAGTATGAATTGTTATTTATTGGTGTATTTTAAAGTTTAAAGGGTCAATAGGAATGATTTGTTTGTGATTGTTTTTCAAGGTAAGTATGAATTTTTGTATATAGTTGTCTTTTTAAAGTTTTTAAAGGGTCAATATGAATTGTTTGTGCTTGTTTTTGAGTGACTACGGTACCTATAGATTGGACTTCAGCTAAACAGGTGAGTATAATTTGGTTTTTAAATTTTAAAGGGTGAGTATGGATTGTTGTTTATTGGTGTTTTTAAACTTTAAAGCGTAGATGGAATCCGTTATTTGTGCTTATTTTAGCTTACGTGGCTACAATGTATCTGCAGGTGAGTATGAAATTCTTTTTAAATGACTATTGTTAAGGTAAATGAACTTAATTATATGTTATATATGTTAATTTATAAATGCCAATCATTAGGGTTTTGTTTAATTAGGGTTTTAGGATTGGGGATATTGTTTTAGAGGGTTTTTAAACCAAGTATCAATTAACATTATGAAATTATGAGGTTGGGTTTAGGCCAGGGGAGAGAGTGGTTGGGTTTAGGCCAGGGGAGAGAGTGGTTGGGGTCTGGGTTACAGGTCATGGTCAGGCTTAGAATTTATAACGTCTGCTTATGCGACGTAGGGGGATACGTTTAAAGTAGGGCTGTCTTGGTGTTGGTGACAGAACCGAATAGTCCGACATCTCGTCTTGTGATTTGTCAATATGGCTGTCTTTGTTTTGTGGTGTAAACAGCCTCTCCTGTTTGGAGGTGGCAGAACCAATGTGTGTTTTGACCCTTGACCTTTCTTTTGCCAGCCAGCTGTCCATAAATGCTACATCTTCTGGAGTCATATTCTTCTCCTGAGTAGGACTGGGGGACCTTGGCAGAATCGGCGTCTGGTCCATCATGGTGGTGACCGACTTGGTCACGCTGGTCTGTCGTGGGATGCTAGCAGGCTTTGCTTTTGGTGAACTCTTAGTTAGTTTTAGTCTTTGTTTTGGGGTCTGTCGTGGGGTCCGTTTTGGAGTCCGTCTTGGTGTTTTTGTTGGGTCTTGTGGAGTTGGTGGGTCTTTTTCTGTGTGTGAGTCCCTATTTATGTTGTCCATGCTTGTGATTAGTGCCTCCACATGATCCAACACATCCTGGGTTATACGTGGCAAGTTTCTTTTGGCCCACCTTGTTGCCACCTGAAAAGCCTCTCCCCAGTTTGGGGTCATCAGTGCAGGCAATTCTCCCAAGAGCATCTCCAAGTTTTGTGTGTAATGCTCCTTTAATATCATCAATGTGGTGTAGCCCCAGTTCCTAGCATTCCCACAAATACGATCCATTGTGTCCTCAGTCGGACAGGCTGGGTTGATCATGAAGGTTAAAACCTGTACCATCTTTGAGATACTCTTTGGCTCATCTCTGCCTTCTTTAGGTGTCACATTTTGTAGATGGTGAACTATTTTGATCACTGAGTGGATTTTACGTACAAGGCGCCCAAACTCTGGGGCTGCTGCTTGTCTCAAGAGTGAATCAGATTGGGACCCGCGGTGGCAAGCCGACTCCGCGGGAGGCACTGGCTGGTTAGGAGAGCGGGACTGAGCCTGCTCCCAAAAGGGAACAGGAGGTGCACGGTCCTTCCCTCGGATGCACTCATCACCCCGGTCCCACCTGCTGATGTTTGGGTAGGGCTGGAGAGGCCGCCGGCCTTTCCTGCCATGGCGGACCACCGTCCACCCTCCCTGCTGACTTCCCATCCCTTGTGGGTAAGTGTTGTTTTCTTTTTTTCACGGTGTATTTATTTAATAATGTATTTTTTATCTAGGTTTGTATTTATTTATTATGAAATTAAAGTTTATATGAAGTATAATGAATTGTTTTTTAAGGAAGAAAATAATGTGTGCTTTTGGGCAACGTTTCGACCCCTGAGTGGGTCTTCCTCAGGCCAAGCACACAAAAAAATGACTGCTAGTTTGAATTCTCACAGAGCTTCTTCTCTTTTGCAGGTCAGATTCAGGAATGAGCTCCTGCTCTTCAGTGACTCCTTTTATACTCCTGGCTCCTCCCCCTCTCCCCGGTACGGATGTCTCCACTCCACAGGTACGTAGGACTTGTTGTTTAAGGTAAATTGTAAATAATCAATATGTTTAAAAGGTAAGTATTTATTTTGGTTTTTAAATTTTAAAGGGGGTATGTATTAATTGTTGTTTTAAATTGTTTTTAAAGGTAAGTGGTACTAATGATCTACGGTAGGAATGTATTGTGGTTTTTAAAGTTTAAAGGGCCAATATGAAATGTTTTTTGTAACAGTTTTTAAGGAAATGGAATTATTTATTTATATCTCGTGCTTTTAAGGTGTATTATTTATTGTTTTGACTTGTTTTTGAGGTATGTAGTCTACTGTCCGTATGAATTAGTCAACCATGCAGGTGAGTATGTATAGCTTTTTAAATTTTAAATGATGAGTATGAATTGTTATTTATTGGTGTATTTTAAAGTTTAAAGGGTCAATAGGAATGATTTGTTTGTGATTGTTTTTCAAGGTAAGTATGAATTTTTGTATATAGTTGTCTTTTTAAAGTTAGGTGGAGTAATGAATTACTCAGAGTCTCTCCCTATGTTGCCCAACGACAACATAGTTTGGTGTAGAGAGACAGAGGCAAGGCGCTGGCCGGCGCAAGTTAGTCCCCATCCCACCGCCCACTTGCTTGCATGACCCATGACAGAGGAGAGGAGAACAGATAGAGGAAGAGTAGGTGGAGAGGGGGGACGCATGGAGCGACCCTGCATTCACAGTAACCTGTCAAAATCAAAAGCACACTAGAAAGGCCAGTGGCTGAAAGTTATTTAAATTAGTCTAATACAAAATCCTGGCTCAGGCGTGGTCGGTGTCAAGCTCAAAAGGGAGGAGAAGGTTGGGATTAGGCATGCAGAAGGGGAGTGGTTAAGTTTAGGATAACCAACAGGTGTGGCTATATAAAAAAAAGGTTACAAAGACTGGCAAAACAAAGGAAGACAACACAGCAACAGTAAAGGCAAAAAACCACATTGCAGACAATTGGAGTTGTCAAATAAGACAGTGAGCAAGACAGTGCCAGAGGTGTCATCATGGCAGGATACGGCACAAGTGGAATACTCTGAACAATGCTGGAGACCACTGCCTGTCATCCCAAAGGGAGCAGGAATGGTCCCTCAGACATCGTGACAGACATTTCCACCTGTTGTCTGAATTTAAGAGAACGTGGGCCTGTATGTCGGCCCGCGATGCTCCAAAAGCGAAAAACCCAGGGGGAATTTCGAGTGATGACATGCAAAGTCAGTGCTCACTGGTAAAGCATTAGAGATTTTATGATTATGTAGAAAAGTATTAGTCCCTAATGACAAAGTGTCGCTCGCTCAGTGAGTTAGGACAATGCTTGGAAGTGTCATCGTGTCACGAACCGCCCAAATGGAATACTCTGAACAGTGCAGGGAACTAGTGCAAGTCCTCCGCCCAAGCTAGCATGAGCCCTCCAGGCACTCCTGTTATACCTGAATCCCTCCCATCAGCTAAGACACCGGGAGCACACACAGCCGTAACGGGGGATCTGGCTGCATGCGTCTGATGTGCAGAGCCCCAGGAGAGAATGTGGTGGGTGCAAGGAAGAGCTCAATGATAACGGAAGGCAGGAGGAATAGCCCCACTACACCGTGGACAGACATGTACTCCATCTTGTCTGAATTTAAGGGAACGTGGGCCTGTGTGTCGGCCCGCGATGCCCCAACAGCGAAAAAACCCTTGGGGAATTTCGATTGATGATGTGCAAAGCCTGTATTCACTGGGACACATCTTCAGTTGTGCGCCTCGAGGTCTCAGGGTGTTTCGACGGCTTACCACAAGACACCCTCACCCAAGGAAGTCCCGCCGCAGTTACGCCAGCTGCGGGGTGTGTCCCTCCTGTGCTACACTACACTAGCCTCTTGTCTTTTAAAAGCTTTTGTTTTTAGAGGAGTTACATTTTTAGAAATAGTTTAGAGCGCCTATTTTTAGACATTTCAGCTATTTAAAGCATTGATTTGGGGGGGCTCCCAAAAGCAACCAGCACAATTTCATTGTTAATCACCCAGAATGGCCTGTAGCACACCTTCAAATCACACAATCTCTTAGCTGTTGTTTAGCAGGCAGGACCAGAGAGTCGGCTTCCTCCCAGCCCCAAAGTCCACCCCAGCAATGACCAGGAGAAGCCCCGCCAGAGCGGAGCCCTCCCGGCCACCACCGAGCATGGAGGACCAAGGCCAGCAGAGACATGCTCTGCCTCCTTGATCCCCCATGGACTCAGGGCCAAGAAAAAAGCCAACTCTCCGGTTCCATACACCGCTCAACACAGAGAGTGGCAAAAAGAAAAAGAAAAATGTACAAATTTAAAACATTTAAGCAATGAAATATTACCAGGAATGAAGGTCCAAATCCAACAGCAGTCCAATGAAGAAGTGAAGAAGTACGTCCTCTCTGGGGTAAACTCCTCCTATCAGGTTGTTTTCTTTTTGTTTAACAATGGCCAAAGCAGGTCCTAGTCACTAAATTGGCTCTGTGTGTTAGTCAGGGTGCAGGGTACTGCAATTGACAGCCACTCCCCCTGTGTAGGAAGGGGTGAAAGGCACTCTGGGTAAATAGCAAGAATGGGAGGGGGGAGGGAGAGGGGGGATAAGTCAGCCCCCACTGGTCTGAGTGAGGCAGTGCAGAGCCTTATGGGTAAACACGCCCCCTGACTGTGAATGTGGAAAAAAGACTTATGAGTGCTGGTAAATTTACTGTTATATACATGAACTCTTTAAGGAGTAAATCATGTGTTGGTAACATGTATTCTGGTACATTTTGCTATATTCAAATACAAAAAAGTACTTCTTAATCCTTATCTGGCCTCTTGCACCATAAGGGAGGTGGCTGGCCAGCCCAGTAGTATGCCGGGGTAAAAAACACAGAAAAAAGAACATGCGCCTAATACCATGCTGTGGCCAGCAGAGGGCGCCATCTGCGAAAACTAAATTGTCAAAACAAATGTAGCCATAAGTTAACTGCAGTACATCTATGTTGACAGTCACAGTCAGGACCAGTATCATGCTGTGGCCACAAGGGGGCGCCAGCGGTGACAATTGAGATGGTGAAAATAAATTTGTGAAAAATAAAAATCTAATGCAACTTTGTAAGCCCTTTCCCTGCTTGGGGGTAGATACAGAGAAAAGAGAGAGGGGGGGCTATTGGTTAGGGTCAGGCACAGGGAGGAAAGAGGTTAAGTTTAGGGTTTAGGAAACAGGGCAGGTTATAAATTAGAAATGTCAGAAAAATAAACTGGTTGGGGTTAGGCATAAGAAAGAAGATGGTTAAGTTTAGAATACATAACAGGGGAGGTTATAAAAGGAAAAAATGTAGAAGAACCAGCAAGGTAGGTGAGTATAGAAGATAAGAAGGGGAAAAGGAAAAAACAGAAAAATGGTTAAAGAAACAGAAATATGACCCCTAGGGGCAGAAAGGTTAGTGTGGGGATGTTCTGCCCCCTGCCAGACACATGAGGAGAGCACGCATGTCCAGTGAGGGCTGAAACGCGCATTGTAGTGTAGGGAGCGCCGGTGATGAGAAGAGTTGAGAGGGCGATTATAGGAGCGATGAAGAAGAACGCATGCTGGGAGAAAACGCGCATTGTAGAGGTTGATTTTTGAGTGCGATGAAGAAGAACGCATGCTGGGAGAAAACGCGCATTGTAGAGGTTGATTTTAGAGTGCGATGAAGAAGAACGCATGCTGGGAGAAACGCGCATTGTAGTGTAGAAGGCGTCGCCGAGGAGAAGAGTGGCGAGGGTGATTTTAGGGTGCGATGACGAAGAACGCATGCTGGGAGAAAACGCGCATTGTAGAGGTTGATTTTAGGGTGCGAAGACGAAGGAGAACGCATGCTGGGAGAAACGCGCATTGTAGAGGTTGATTTTAGGGTGCGAAGACGAAGGAGAACGCATGCTGGGAGAAACGCGCATTGTAGTGTAGAGGGAGTCGCCGAGGAGGAGAGTGGCGAGGGTGATTTTAGGGTGCGATGAAGAAGAACGCATGCTGGGAGAAAACGCGCATTGTAGAGGTTGATTTTAGGGTGCGAAGAAGAAGAAGAACAACGCATGCTGGGAGAAACGCGCATTGTAGTGTAGACACTGCCGCCGATCTTGTCTTCCTTTTAGGGTGCGCTGAAGATGAACGCATGATGGCTGAAACGCGCATTGTAGTGTTCTTCATTGTAGGGTGCGATGAAGAGGAACGCACGGGGGTTGAAACGCGCATTGTAGTGTAGACGGTGCTGATGAAGGGAGCTATTGCTGACATGATCATCAGGTCGGCCCTGGCAGGGGGCAATTAAGAGGAAGGGATGGTGGCATGGGTAGTGAGCTGACGTAAACGAGCCGAGCAAAAACAATTTCCGGGTGGAGGAGGGGGTATAATAAATGTTAGCAGGCTCAGCTCCGTGGGTGTTAACATGTAAAAAAAGGTATTACTGTGATAATAGCAAAAAGATGTTAGCTTTATATTGTAAATAAATGGAGCGAGAAGTACTGTTAAAGAGAAGTATAGTCTGGGATCCTGATTACAGTAGCCACCAGACTGTGACTTCAAAGCATACTTTGTATACATAGAGTCTTCAGGGTCTGGATAAAGTTACCACCAGTCCATGTTGGGGTCAGACTCCTCCTGATCGCACTACAGTTGCCGTGTGATCAAGATATTGAGTTGTACAGAGAGTGAGATGAAGGTCATGCAGCAACATATTGGGCTGAATGAGTGGAGCAGGTCCGAGGCACGGGCTAAGGGTTAGGTGGAGTAATGAATTACTCAGAGTCTCTCCCTATGTTGCCCAACGACAACATAGTTTGGTGTAGAGAGACAGAGGCAAGGCGCTGGCCGGCGCAAGTTAGTCCCCATCCCACCGCCCACTTGCTTGCATGACCCATGACAGAGGAGAGGAGAACAGATAGAGGAAGAGTAGGTGGAGAGGGGGGACGCATGGAGCGACCCTGCATTCACAGTAACCTGTCAAAATCAAAAGCACACTAGAAAGGCCAGTGGCTGAAAGTTATTTAAATTAGTCTAATACAAAATCCTGGCTCAGGCGTGGTCGGTGTCAAGCTCAAAAGGGAGGAGAAGGTTGGGATTAGGCATGCAGAAGGGGAGTGGTTAAGTTTAGGATAACCAACAGGTGTGGCTATATAAAAAAAAGGTTACAAAGACTGGCAAAACAAAGGAAGACAACACAGCAACAGTAAAGGCAAAAAACCACATTGCAGACAATTGGAGTTGTCAAATAAGACAGTGAGCAAGACAGTGCCAGAGGTGTCATCATGGCAGGATACGGCACAAGTGGAATACTCTGAACAATGCTGGAGACCACTGCCTGTCATCCCAAAGGGAGCAGGAATGGTCCCTCAGACATCGTGACAGACATTTCCACCTGTTGTCTGAATTTAAGAGAACGTGGGCCTGTATGTCGGCCCGCGATGCTCCAAAAGCGAAAAACCCAGGGGGAATTTCGAGTGATGACATGCAAAGTCAGTGCTCACTGGTAAAGCATTAGAGATTTTATGATTATGTAGAAAAGTATTAGTCCCTAATGACAAAGTGTCGCTCGCTCAGTGAGTTAGGACAATGCTTGGAAGTGTCATCGTGTCACGAACCGCCCAAATGGAATACTCTGAACAGTGCAGGGAACTAGTGCAAGTTCTCCGCCCAAGCTAGCATGAGCCCTCCAGGCACTCCTGTTATACCTGAATCCCTCCCATCAGCTAAGACACCGGGAGCACACACAGCCGTAACGGGGGATCTGGCTGCATGCGTCTGATGTGCAGAGCCCCAGGAGAGAATGTGGTGGGTGCAAGGAAGAGCTCAATGATAACGGAAGGCAGGAGGAATAGCCCCACTACACAGTGGCAATCATGTACTCCATCTTGTCTGAATTTAAGGGAACGTGGGCCTGTGTGTCGGCCCGCGATGCCCCAACAGCGAAAAAACCCTTGGGGAATTTCGATTGATGATGTGCAAAGCCTGTATTCACTGGGACACATCTTCAGTTGTGCGCCTCGAGGTCTCAGGGTGTTTCGACGGCTTACCACAAGACACCCTCACCCAAGGAAGTCCCGCCGCAGTTACGCCAGCTGCGGGGTGTGTCCCTCCTGTGCTACACTACACTAGCCTCTTGTCTTTTAAAAGCTTTTGTTTTTAGAGGAGTTACATTTTTAGAAATAGTTTAGAGCGCCTATTTTTAGACATTTCAGCTATTTAAAGCATTGATTTGGGGGGGCTCCCAAAAGCAACCAGCACAATTTCATTGTTAATCACCCAGAATGGCCTGTAGCACACCTTCAAATCACACAATCTCTTAGCTGTTGTTTAGCAGGCAGGACCAGAGAGTCGGCTTCCTCCCAGCCCCAAAGTCCACCCCAGCAATGACCAGGAGAAGCCCCGCCAGAGCGGAGCCCTCCCGGCCACCACCGAGCATGGAGGACCAAGGCCAGCAGAGACATGCTCTGCCTCCTTGATCCCCCATGGACTCAGGGCCAAGAAAAAAGCCAACTCTCCGGTTCCATACACCGCTCAACACAGAGAGTGGCAAAAAGAAAAAGAAAAATGTACAAATTTAAAACATTTAAGCAATGAAATATTACCAGGAATGAAGGTCCAAATCCAACAGCAGTCCAATGAAGAAGTGAAGAAGTACGTCCTCTCTGGGGTAAACTCCTCCTATCAGGTTGTTTTCTTTTTGTTTAACAATGGCCAAAGCAGGTCCTAGTCACTAAATTGGCTCTGTGTGTTAGTCAGGGTGCAGGGTACTGCAATTGACAGCCACTCCCCCTGTGTAGGAAGGGGTGAAAGGCACTCTGGGTAAATAGCAAGAATGGGAGGGGGGAGGGAGAGGGGGGATAAGTCAGCCCCCACTGGTCTGAGTGAGGCAGTGCAGAGCCTTATGGGTAAACACGCCCCCTGACTGTGAATGTGGAAAAAAGACTTATGAGTGCTGGTAAATTTACTGTTATATACATGAACTCTTTAAGGAGTAAATCATGTGTTGGTAACATGTATTCTGGTACATTTTGCTATATTCAAATACAAAAAAGTACTTCTTAATCCTTATCTGGCCTCTTGCACCATAAGGGAGGTGGCTGGCCAGCCCAGTAGTATGCCGGGGTAAAAAACACAGAAAAAAGAACATGCGCCTAATACCATGCTGTGGCCAGCAGAGGGCGCCATCTGCGAAAACTAAATTGTCAAAACAAATGTAGCCATAAGTTAACTGCAGTACATCTATGTTGACAGTCACAGTCAGGACCAGTATCATGCTGTGGCCACAAGGGGGCGCCAGCGGTGACAATTGAGATGGTGAAAATAAATTTGTGAAAAATAAAAATCTAATGCAACTTTGTAAGCCCTTTCCCTGCTTGGGGGTAGATACAGAGAAAAGAGAGAGGGGGGGCTATTGGTTAGGGTCAGGCACAGGGAGGAAAGAGGTTAAGTTTAGGGTTTAGGAAACAGGGCAGGTTATAAATTAGAAATGTCAGAAAAATAAACTGGTTGGGGTTAGGCATAAGAAAGAAGATGGTTAAGTTTAGAATACATAACAGGGGAGGTTATAAAAGGAAAAAATGTAGAAGAACCAGCAAGGTAGGTGAGTATAGAAGATAAGAAGGGGAAAAGGAAAAAACAGAAAAATGGTTAAAGAAACAGAAATATGACCCCTAGGGGCAGAAAGGTTAGTGTGGGGATGTTCTGCCCCCTGCCAGACACATGAGGAGAGCACGCATGTCCAGTGAGGGCTGAAACGCGCATTGTAGTGTAGGGAGCGCCGGTGATGAGAAGAGTTGAGAGGGCGATTATAGGAGCGATGAAGAAGAACGCATGCTGGGAGAAAACGCGCATTGTAGAGGTTGATTTTTGAGTGCGATGAAGAAGAACGCATGCTGGGAGAAAACGCGCATTGTAGAGGTTGATTTTAGAGTGCGATGAAGAAGAACGCATGCTGGGAGAAACGCGCATTGTAGTGTAGAAGGCGTCGCCGAGGAGAAGAGTGGCGAGGGTGATTTTAGGGTGCGATGACGAAGAACGCATGCTGGGAGAAAACGCGCATTGTAGAGGTTGATTTTAGGGTGCGAAGACGAAGGAGAACGCATGCTGGGAGAAACGCGCATTGTAGAGGTTGATTTTAGGGTGCGAAGACGAAGGAGAACGCATGCTGGGAGAAACGCGCATTGTAGTGTAGAGGGAGTCGCCGAGGAGGAGAGTGGCGAGGGTGATTTTAGGGTGCGATGAAGAAGAACGCATGCTGGGAGAAAACGCGCATTGTAGAGGTTGATTTTAGGGTGCGAAGAAGAAGAAGAACAACGCATGCTGGGAGAAACGCGCATTGTAGTGTAGACACTGCCGCCGATCTTGTCTTCCTTTTAGGGTGCGCTGAAGATGAACGCATGATGGCTGAAACGCGCATTGTAGTGTTCTTCATTGTAGGGTGCGATGAAGAGGAACGCACGGGGGTTGAAACGCGCATTGTAGTGTAGACGGTGCTGATGAAGGGAGCTATTGCTGACATGATCATCAGGTCGGCCCTGGCAGGGGGCAATTAAGAGGAAGGGATGGTGGCATGGGTAGTGAGCTGACGTAAACGAGCCGAGCAAAAACAATTTCCGGGTGGAGGAGGGGGTATAATAAATGTTAGCAGGCTCAGCTCCGTGGGTGTTAACATGTAAAAAAAGGTATTACTGTGATAATAGCAAAAAGATGTTAGCTTTATATTGTAAATAAATGGAGCGAGAAGTACTGTTAAAGAGAAGTATAGTCTGGGATCCTGATTACAGTAGCCACCAGACTGTGACTTCAAAGCATACTTTGTATACATAGAGTCTTCAGGGTCTGGATAAAGTTACCACCAGTCCATGTTGGGGTCAGACTCCTCCTGATCGCACTACAGTTGCCGTGTGATCAAGATATTGAGTTGTACAGAGAGTGAGATGAAGGTCATGCAGCAACATATTGGGCTGAATGAGTGGAGCAGGTCCGAGGCACGGGCTAAGGGTTAGGTGGAGTAATGAATTACTCAGAGTCTCTCCCTATGTTGCCCAACGACAACATAGTTTGGTGTAGAGAGACAGAGGCAAGGCGCTGGCCGGCGCAAGTTAGTCCCCATCCCACCGCCCACTTGCTTGCATGACCCATGACAGAGGAGAGGAGAACAGATAGAGGAAGAGTAGGTGGAGAGGGGGGACGCATGGAGCGACCCTGCATTCACAGTAACCTGTCAAAATCAAAAGCACACTAGAAAGGCCAGTGGCTGAAAGTTATTTAAATTAGTCTAATACAAAATCCTGGCTCAGGCGTGGTCGGTGTCAAGCTCAAAAGGGAGGAGAAGGTTGGGATTAGGCATGCAGAAGGGGAGTGGTTAAGTTTAGGATAACCAACAGGTGTGGCTATATAAAAAAAAGGTTACAAAGACTGGCAAAACAAAGGAAGACAACACAGCAACAGTAAAGGCAAAAAACCACATTGCAGACAATTGGAGTTGTCAAATAAGACAGTGAGCAAGACAGTGCCAGAGGTGTCATCATGGCAGGATACGGCACAAGTGGAATACTCTGAACAATGCTGGAGACCACTGCCTGTCATCCCAAAGGGAGCAGGAATGGTCCCTCAGACATCGTGACAGACATTTCCACCTGTTGTCTGAATTTAAGAGAACGTGGGCCTGTATGTCGGCCCGCGATGCTCCAAAAGCGAAAAACCCAGGGGGAATTTCGAGTGATGACATGCAAAGTCAGTGCTCACTGGTAAAGCATTAGAGATTTTATGATTATGTAGAAAAGTATTAGTCCCTAATGACAAAGTGTCGCTCGCTCAGTGAGTTAGGACAATGCTTGGAAGTGTCATCGTGTCACGAACCGCCCAAATGGAATACTCTGAACAGTGCAGGGAACTAGTGCAAGTTCTCCGCCCAAGCTAGCATGAGCCCTCCAGGCACTCCTGTTATACCTGAATCCCTCCCATCAGCTAAGACACCGGGAGCACACACAGCCGTAACGGGGGATCTGGCTGCATGCGTCTGATGTGCAGAGCCCCAGGAGAGAATGTGGTGGGTGCAAGGAAGAGCTCAATGATAACGGAAGGCAGGAGGAATAGCCCCACTACACAGTGGCAATCATGTACTCCACTTTTATCTGAATTTAAGGGAACGTGGGCCTGTATGTCGGCCCGCGATGCCCCAACAGCGAAAAAACCCTTGGGGAATTTCGATTGATGATGTGCAAAGCCTGTAATCACTGGGACACATCTTCAGTTGTGCGCCTCGAGGTCTCAGGGTGTTTCGACGGCTTACCACAAGACACCCTCACCCAAGGAAGTCCCGCCGCAGTTACGCCAGCTGCGGGGTGTGTCCCTCCTGTGCTACACTACACTAGCCACTTGTCTTTTAAAAGCTTTTGTTTTTAGAGGAGTTACATTTTTAGAAATAGTTTAGAGCGCCTATTTTTAGACATTTCAGCTATTTAAAGCATTGATTTGGGGGGGCTCCCAAAAGCAACCAGCACAATTTCATTGTTAATCACCCAGAATGGCCTGTAGCACACCTTCAAATCACACAATCTCTTAGCTGTTGTTTAGCAGGCAGGACCAGAGAGTCGGCTTCCTCCCAGCCCCAAAGTCCACCCCAGCAATGACCAGGAGAAGCCCCGCCAGAGCGGAGCCCTCCCGGCCACCACCGAGCATGGAGGACCAAGGCCAGCAGAGACATGCTCTGCCTCCTTGATCCCCCATGGACTCAGGGCCAAGAAAAAAGCCAACTCTCCGGTTCCATACACCGCTCAACACAGAGAGTGGCAAAAAGAAAAAGAAAAATGTACAAATTTAAAACATTTAAGCAATGAAATATTACCAGGAATGAAGGTCCAAATCCAACAGCAGTCCAATGAAGAAGTGAAGAAGTACGTCCTCTCTGGGGTAAACTCCTCCTATCAGGTTGTTTTCTTTTTGTTTAACAATGGCCAAAGCAGGTCCTAGTCACTAAATTGGCTCTGTGTGTTAGTCAGGGTGCAGGGTACTGCAAGTTGACAGCCACTCCCCCTGTGTAGGAAGGGGTGAAAGGCACTCTGGGTAAATAGCAAGAATGGGAGGGGGGAGGGAGAGGGGGGATAAGTCAGCCCCCACTGGTCTGAGTGAGGCAGTGCAGAGCCTTATGGGTAAACACGCCCCCTGACTGTGAATGTGGAAAAAAGACTTATGAGTGCTGGTAAATTTACTGTTATATACATGAACTCTTTAAGGAGTAAATCATGTGTTGGTAACATGTATTCTGGTACATTTTGCTATATTCAAATACAAAAAAGTACTTCTTAATCCTTATCTGGCCTCTTGCACCATAAGGGAGGTGGCTGGCCAGCCCAGTAGTATGCCGGGGTAAAAAACACAGAAAAAAGAACATGCGCCTAATACCATGCTGTGGCCAGCAGAGGGCGCCATCTGTGAAAACTAAATTGTCAAAACAAATGTAGCCATAAGTTAACTGCAGTACATCTATGTTGACAGTCACAGTCAGGACCAGTATCATGCTGTGGCCACAAGGGGGCGCCAGCAGTGACAATTGAGATGGTGAAAATAAATTTGTGAAAAATAAAAATCTAATGCAACTTTGTAAGCCCTTTCCCTGCTTGGGGGTAGATACAGAGAAAAGAGAGAGGGGGGGCTATTGGTTAGGGTCAGGCACAGGGAGGAAAGAGGTTAAGTTTAGGGTTTAGGAAACAGGGCAGGTTATAAATTAGAAATGTCAGAAAAGTAAACTGGTTGGGGTTAGGCATAAGAAAGAAGATGGTTAAGTTTAGAATACATAACAGGGGAGGTTATAAAAGGAAAAAATGTAGAAGAACCAGCAAGGTAGGTGAGTATAGAAGATAAGAAGGGGAAAAGGAAAGAACAGAAAAATGGTTAAAGAAACAGAAATATGACCCCTAGGGGCAGAAAGGTTAGTGTGGGGATGTTCTGTCCCCTGCCAGACACATGAGGAGAGCACGCATGTCCAGTGAGGGCTGAAACGCGCATTGTAGTGTAGGGAGCGCCGGTGATGAGAAGAGTTGAGAGGGCGATTATAGGAGCGATGAAGAAGAACGCATGCTGGGAGAAAACGCGCATTGTAGAGGTTGATTTTGAGATACGCATGCTGGGAGAAAACGCGCATTGTAGAGGTTGATTTTAGAGTGCGATGAAGAAGAACGCATGCTGGGAGAAACGCGCATTGTAGTGTAGAAGGCGTCGGCGAGGAGAAGAGTGGAGTGGAGAGGTTGATTTTAGGGTGCGATGAAGAAGAACGCATGCTGGGAGAAACGCTCATTGTAGTGTAGAGGGCGTCGCCGAGGAGAAGAGTGGAGAGGGTGATTTTAGGGTGCGATGAAGAAGAACGCATGCTGGGAGAAAACGCGCATTGTAGAGGTAGATTTTAGGGTGCGATGAAGGAGAACGCATGCTGGGAGAAACGCGCATTGTAGTGTAGAGGGCGTCGCCGAGGAGAAGAGTGGCGAGGGTGATTTTAGGGTGCGATGAAGAAGAACGCATGCTGGGAGAAAACGCGCATTGTAGAGGTTGATTTTAGGGTGCGAAGACGAAGGAGAACGCATGCTGGGAGAAACGCGCATTGTAGTGTAGACGCTGCTGCCGATCTTGTCTTCATTTTAGGGTGCGCTGAAGATGAACGCATGATGGCTGAAACGCGCATTGTAGTGTTCTTCATTGTAGGGTGCGATGAAGAGGAACGCACGGGGGTTGAAACGCGCATTGTAGTGTAGACGGTGCTGATGAAGGGAGCTATTGCTGACGTGATCATCAGGTGGGCCCTGGCAGGGGGCAATTAAGAGGAAGGGATGGTGGCATGGGTAGTGAGCTGACGTAAACGAGCCGAGCAAAAACAATTTCCGGGTGGAGGAGGGGGTATAATAAATGTTATCAGGCTCAGCTCCGTGGGTGTTAACATGTAAAAAAAGTATTACTGTGATAATAGCAAAAAAATGTTAGCTTTATGTTGTAAATAAATGGAGCGAGAGGTAATGTTAAAGAGAAGTATAGTCTGGGATCCTGATTACAGTAGCCACCAGACTGTGACTTCAAAGCATACTTTGTATACATAGAGTCTTCAGGGTCTGGATAAAGTTACCACCAGTCCATGTTGGGGTCAGACTCCTCCTGATCGCACTACAGTTGCCGTGTGATCAAGATATTGAGTTGTACAGAGAGTGAGATGAAGGTCATGCAGCAACATATTGGGCTGAATGAGTGGAGCAGGTCCGAGGCACGGGCTAAGGGTTAGGTGGAGTAATGAATTACTCAGAGTCTCTCCCTATGTTGCCCAACGACAACATAGTTTGGTGTAGAGAGACAGAGGCAAGGCGCTGGCCGGCGCAAGTTAGTCCCCATCCCACCGCCCACTTGCTTGCATGACCCATGACAGAGGAGAGGAGAACAGATAGAGGAAGAGTAGGTGGAGAGGGGGGACGCATGGAGCGACCCTGCATTCACAGTGACCTGTCAAAATCAAAAGCACACTAGAAAGGCCAGTGGCTGAAAGTTATTTAAATTAGTCTAATACAAAATCCTGGCTCAGGCGTGGTCGGTGTCAAGCTCAAAAGGGAGGAGAAGGTTGGGATTAGGCATGCAGAAGGGGAGTGGTTAAGTTTAGGATAACCAACAGGTGTGGCTATATAAAAAAAAGGTTACAAAGACTGGCAAAACAAAGGAAGACAACACAGCAACAGTAAAGGCAAAAAACCACATTGCAGACAATTGGAGTTGTCAAATAAGACAGTGAGCAAGACAGTGCCAGAGGTGTCATCATGGCAGGATACGGCACAAGTGGAATACTCTGAACAATGCTGGAGACCACTGCCTGTCATCCCAAAGGGAGCAGGAATGGTCCCTCAGACATCGTGACAGACATTTCCACCTGTTGTCTGAATTTAAGAGAACGTGGGCCTGTATGTCGGCCCGCGATGCTCCAAAAGCGAAAAACCCAGGGGGAATTTCGAGTGATGACATGCAAAGTCAGTGCTCACTGGTAAAGCATTAGAGATTTTATGATTATGTAGAAAAGTATTAGTCCCTAATGACAAAGTGTCGCTCGCTCAGTGAGTTAGGACAATGCTTGGAAGTGTCATCGTGTCACGAACCGCCCAAATGGAATACTCTGAACAGTGCAGGGAACTAGTGCAAGTCCTCCGCCCAAGCTAGCATGAGCCCTCCAGGCACTCCTGTTATACCTGAATCCCTCCCATCAGCTAAGACACCGGGAGCACACACAGCCGTAACGGGGGATCTGGCTGCATGCGTCTGATGTGCAGAGCCCCAGGAGAGAATGTGGTGGGTGCAAGGAAGAGCTCAATGATAACGGAAGGCAGGAGGAATAGCCCCACTACACCGGGACAGACATTTCCACTTTTATCTGAATTTAAGGGAACGTGGGCCTGTATGTCGGCCCGCGATGCCCCAACAGCGAAAAAACCCTTGGGGAATTTCGATTGATGATGTGCAAAGCCTGTAATCACTGGGACACATCTTCAGTTGTGCGCCTCGAGGTCTCAGGGTGTTTCGACGGCTTACCACAAGACACCCTCACCCAAGGAAGTCCCGCCGCAGTTACGCCAGCTGCGGGGTGTGTCCCTCCTGTGCTACACTACACTAGCCACTTGTCTTTTAAAAGCTTTTGTTTTTAGAGGAGTTACATTTTTAGAAATAGTTTAGAGCGCCTATTTTTAGACATTTCAGCTATTTAAAGCATTGATTTGGGGGGGCTCCCAAAAGCAACCAGCACAATTCCATTGTTAATCACCCAGAATGGCCTGTAGCACACCTTCAAATCACACAATCTCTTAGCTGTTGTTTAGCAGGCAGGACCAGAGAGTCGGCTTCCTCCCAGCCCCAAAGTCCACCCCAGCAATGACCAGGAGAAGCCCCGCCAGAGCGGAGCCCTCCCGGCCACCACCGAGCATGGAGGACCAAGGCCAGCAGAGACATGCTCTGCCTCCTTGATCCCCCATGGACTCAGGGCCAAGAAAAAAGCCAACTCTCCGGTTCCATACACCGCTCAACACAGAGAGTGGCAAAAAGAAAAGGAAAAATGTACAAATTTAAAACATTTAAGCAATGAAATATTACCAGGAATGAAGGTCCAAATCCAACAGCAGTCCAATGAAGAAGTGAAGAAGTACGTCCTCTCTGGGGTAAACTCCTCCTATCAGGTTGTTTTCTTTTTGTTTAACAATGGCCAAAGCAGGTCCTAGTCACTAAATTGGCTCTGTGTGTTAGTCAGGGTGCAGGGTACTGCAGTTGACAGCCACTCCCCCTGTGTAGGAAGGGGTGAAAGGCACTCTGGGTAAATAGCAAGAATGGGAGGGGGGAGGGAGAGGGGGGATAAGTCAGCCCCCACTGGTCTGAGTGAGGCAGTGCAGAGCCTTATGGGTAAACACGCCCCCTGACTGTGAATGTGGAAAAAAGACTTATGAGTGCTGGTAAATTTACTGTTATATACATGAACTCTTTAAGGAGTAAATCATGTGTTGGTAACATGTATTCTGGTACATTTTGCTATATTCAAATACAAAAAAGTACTTCTTAATCCTTATCTGGCCTCTTGCACCATAAGGGAGGTGGCTGGCCAGCCCAGTAGTATGCCGGGGTAAAAAACACAGAAAAAAGAACATGCGCCTAATACCATGCTGTGGCCAGCAGAGGGCGCCATCTGCGAAAACTAAATTGTCAAAACAAATGTAGCCATAAGTTAACTGCAGTACATCTATGTTGACAGTCACAGTCAGGACCAGTATCATGCTGTGGCCACAAGGGGGCGCCAGCGGTGACAATTGAGATGGTGAAAATAAATTTGTGAAAAATAAAAATCTAATGCAACTTTGTAAGCCCTTTCCCTGCTTGGGGGTAGATACAGAGAAAAGAGAGAGGGGGGGCTATTGGTTAGGGTCAGGCACAGGGAGGAAAGAGGTTAAGTTTAGGGTTTAGGAAACAGGGCA